>NC_080042.1:54338317-54490402 GCF_012489685.1 Lotus japonicus | reverse complement strand
GTGGCAGCCTAGTGGTATGGCTTTCGTTTTGTTACTTCCATGTCCTGTGTTCAAACCTTGCCTGGAGCACTTTTTTCTAAGAAACACACAAGGAAACAAATTATTTACGGTGACTCGGCCGATCCAACCGAGAACCAAAGAACACGCTGAGTCACTGGTTTTATGATCAACCGGCCGAGACACATTGGTTCTGTGCATTTCCGATCCAACTACTTGCTCGGACCGGCCGCACCACCGAGTCTTGGTCGGATCGGCTGGTCCTTGCCGAGTTTTAAAACTATGGGGGAGAGATATTAAAATGTAGATAAAATATCTAATTTACACTATAATTTATCTTTAAAATAAAAAAGTGGCAACTCTTCTAAGGTACCCTTCCCGTCTTTGTCTGATTTGACTTCACTCATTTATTATACTATAGTTAATAACGTGATGATGTCATATATTACTTTATGCATATATTTTTAGGGTTAATCGTCTACTTGATCCATGTCTTTGTCTCGCCATCTGAAATTAGTCCCTCCCCGGAAAATTTGCAAATCTGGGTCCTCTCGTTTGCAATAAGTCTGGAGCAGGTCCTCGCTGGAGCCTGGAGCTCCGGCGAGTGATGAATTGGCTCGCTGACTGGGATTAAAACGTTGACGTGGATTTAAAAAAAAAATACAAGTCAGATTTATTAATCCAGTTAACTAAAAAAAATCTAATTAACTATCTAACCCTAGTCTAATTAACAAAATCAATTTACAAAAATAAAAAAAAATAAAAATTGGTGAAGTTAAACACATCCGTGTTCCTGCTCCTCATCTCCTTGTTCATCATCTTCATCTTCTCCATCCCATCATCTTCTTCCTCATCACCTCCTTCGACAGATTCGTGTTCCTGCTCCAGCTTCTTCAACCGGGCCATGCCCTCACTTGCAACCCTCCCTCACCCGCAATCCACCCTCACTTCTTCCAAAACAGAGCTTCTGAACCCATCCCTCCCTCACCCACGACCCACCCCTGAAACCCACCCCACCTAGAACCCATCGAAACTCACCCCACCACATTCAATCCAACCCAACAACAACAACAACAACAACAATCAAACTCAGCAAATTGAGCACCAGATCTCTCGAGTGGGAAATCAATAAAGGAATACTTTCCGGAAATTGATTGTATTTCTGGTTTCTTGGGTTTTTTGAGAGAAGAAGGGTATAGAGACACAGAGGAACAAATAGGTGCGGCTGGGAAGGTGGAAAGGTTAGCAATTTGAGGAAGAAGATGCAAAGGAACAAAGGGATCTAGTTCGAGGTAGAGGTTGCTCTGCTTCGATCTGCTTCAATCTATGGGAACCCAACCCAGCAAGCTTCGATCTGCTTCGAAGGCGCATCGACCCATGTATTTGGACCAAGTGGCACCAGATTTTAAGCTTAAAGCTTCACAGGTTATGGCCGCAAGTGACGAAGGTGACTAAGCTGGCCAGAAATCCTTTTGAGTTCTCAGCAAAAGGATAAAACCATGAATAAGAGAAATGGGGTGAACATTTATGGGTTCACAGGGCAAGAAAGTGATACCTTTGGGTTGAACAAAACGAAGGACTTGGGAAATTAGGTTTTTTAATTGCGGGGAAACAATTTATATTAATTAGATTATTGTTAGTAAGTTAATTAGGATTAGTTAGTTTTTAAGGTTAATTAAAGACTTTTAATTAAATAAAATTAATTTGTATTTTATTTTTTAATTTTTAATTTTTTTCCCTTGACACGTCAGCGTCATTCATCCAGTCAGCATGCCTATTCATCACTCGCTGGAGCTCCGGGCTCCGGCGAGGACCTGCTCTAGATTTATTGCAAACGAGAGGACCCAGATTTGCAAATTTTTTCCGGGGGAGGAATTAATTTCAGACGGCGAGACAAAGACAGGGGACCAAGTAGACGATTAACCCTATATTTTACTTGATAAATGATAACAAATATTTCAAAGTTTATTTTATCTCATAAATATTTCTAATTTTCAACATGACGATGTCCTAAAATGATGATAGCATGATACAAATTGATATATATTACAAAATCATTAATCTCAATCTTTTCTTTTTTTAGAAAGGGGAAAATAATAGCATATTAGCATAAGCTTGAGAGCTACACTCAAATAGAGATTACAAACAACCTGAATGCATCATCACCAAAAAGACCACTACAAGACGCAATGCAACACCAAAAAACCCCAAAATACCACAACCCAACAAGAACAGCCTAGAAAGTTAGCAACAACTAGAGAAGACAAAAAGGGAAATGACAACTCCAGCAAAAAAACCGGCTAAAAAACCCTCATTGATCTCAATCTTTATTATTGTAGAAAATTTAATAAATTTTTTCCCAAAATATGGTCATTACAACTATTAAGTGTTTCCTAGCAAACATCATTCAAATACATTTATAAATTAAAACAATTTAAATTTGATTTATTTAACCATTATTCTCTATTAATGAGTCAAATAAAGATGCCAAAATATATTAGAAATTACGTAGTTCAATACATATGCCATTATTTTCTTTAACAAAGATTATTTTCTTGGTCATAATTTTTGTAAATAATTACGTAATTTCTTGCTTTAGAGTAACGACTTGTCACGATCCATTGGTTCGTATAAAATCCATGGCCTAGGTGTATCAAAAAAACATTCTTTTCGTAGGTCTCCTACTGCTGCTTCAGCTACGACGGAGGAGAAGATCTAGCGGCATTCCGCCCTGTCAAATAAAGTAGAAGGATAGAAGGAAAAAGAGCAAAGGTTAAAATTTCATAAAAGTTTTCTGTTTTTATTTCGAAATTCAAAAAGTCTCAATTTTGATTATAAATAGTAAATACATGTTACTAGGTTATACGTCCAACTACCTATATTCTTTTTCATATTTTTTCTATTATTATTTATTTCTTTGTTTTCCAAAAAATCCTATGGCCTCTCTCTTTGAAAATATTAAAAACGTTAGTCTTGGGAAGGATGTAAAGCTCATAACCAGAATCATGAGACTTTAAATTTTTGTTTTTTTTTTTGTTACATGGATGGGATGAAACCCCAAGCACTAAGGCTCACGAACACCCATAGAGGGTGGGAAGTTGGGACCAGCGTCCTTCTCTAAGATAGCATGGCATTTGCCGAAGGGAGAATCAAACCAATGAGCTCCATATTAGAGACCAAGACCTACTTTGGCCAAGTAGTCAGCCAAAGAATTTGCCTCCTGCGAGGAGTGTTGAAAAACAAGGGCTCCATGGACCTGTTGGATGCGGATAATGTCTGCTGCAACCTGAGCATGCTGGTGCGCCCCTCAAGTCAGTCGAGTGAAGCAAATTAATTACTTCTATGAGTCTGATTCGACAATGATCTTGGGGAAGTCGAATCCCATAGTGGCCTCAACTGCAAGTTTCACAGCCAAGAGCTCAGTAAGGAAAACATTTGCATTGGCCAGCTCACCCAAATTCCAGGAAAAAACCTCGCAGCCAAGAACCATTGCCATTACGGTATACTCCTCCGCGGCTTGCTTGGAGGGTACTGCTTAGAGCACCATCTACATTTACCTTGATCCAGTCCACATCTGGTCTGATCCATGCAGTATCCACGCTCCTGGAAGGCATCTCCTCAAAATATCCTGCGTTGGTGACCTTGCAGAGAGTTAAGAGCAGTTATCATGGGGACGTGAGAGCTCGCAAGTTCCATGCCTAGCGACTTCATGAGGGCCCAAATCCGGTGAGAACTATGGGGCTTATGGTTGAAAACTTGTTTGTTTCTCTTACGCCAAACGGCAGAGAGCACTGATGGGAAGAATTTTGGCCAATCAACGTCCTCACGCCCTCTCACTTGACCAGTAATATTCCCAGAAAACCATGAGTCCCAGTCCAAGTCAAAGAATGGGCCTTGAGAGTAACCCAAAGCTGAGCACCAGAAAGCTCGAGTAGCACTGCAGTCGCGAAATAAGTGAGCATAGTCCTCTCAGGAGGAATTACACAGAGGGCATAACTCACAGGAACTCATATGTCTTCTCACCCGAACTGCATTGGTAAGAACCCCGCCATGACAAAGCTTCCAAAGGAAAACTCTCAAACGTTGCGGGCCCTTGATATGCCAAATAGCCTTCCATAGTTTATCCTGTTGATGCTGGTTATGGGAGCTGCAGATAAGGTCATAAGAAAATTTAGTGGTGAAGGCGCCGGTTGCTGTCCCAGCCCACATGATCTCATCGTTGCCACTGTGAGGCTGGATGGAGTGAAAGGTGACAATCTCCTCAACAGTATGAAGAGGAAGTAAGCTAGCAAACTTATTCAATTTCCAACCTGTGTCTGTTGAAGCATCGAAAAAAATCCGCCAACGGAAGATTAAAGTCTTCTTGAGGTATAGGATTAATGACCAGGTTCTGCAAAATATGCCCTGACATTAACCACTGGTCTCTCCAAAAACGCACACTAGAGCCATCTCCTACTCTCCAGCAGCTCCCAGAAATTACCCGTTCCCAGTTGGTCCGAATACCACGCCAAATCATGGACTCTCTACTGCACTTTTCACCGTAGGGAGGATCCCATTCCCACAGCCATATTTACCACGGATGGCACGAACCCAAAGAGAGTTTGGTTGGTGGATTAATCCCCTACCCACTTTCATAAGCAGCGCATCATTAAAGTCTTCGGTGTGACGGAAGCCAAGACCCCTTGGTTTTGGGGGCTGCAAATAGTGTCCCAACTCACCTGGCTCACCCGTCTAACTCCATTCTCAGCTCCCCACACAAAGCTTCATTGGAGTTGCTCCAGCTTATCACACACCCCCTAGGGATCTTCATGGTTTGCATGCAATAAGATGGAAGAGCTTCCACAACCGATTTTGCAAGGGTGACACGCCCTGCAAGACTAAGTGTAGAGGCCTTCCATGCTGATAGACGCTTCTGAGTTTTCTCCAAGATGAAATCATAAGTAGCTCTAGTGGGTGCTTTGTGAAGAAGTGGGACTCCAACGTACTTGCCAAGGTCAGAAGTAAGTCGAATACCTGAAGTTCGGCTTATTGCATTAGCCTCACCTCTATTGACGTTTGAAGAGACAAGTATTCGGGATTTCTCCTTGCTAACTTTCTCCCCGGACGCCTTACAGAAATTATCCAAGCAACTCATCATGACATTCATTTGAGCAACCGACGCTTCTCCAAAAAGCAAGAGGTCATCTGCAAAAAAGAGGTGAGTAATTGGCGGGCCATCTTTTGAGAGATAGATTGGCTTCCAATTAGAGTTATCCACTTCAAGTTGGATGTGGTTGTAAGATCAAGTTTTGATCTAGTAGTACAACTCTATGTTTTGATGATTACAAGTTAACCTTTTGATATGAACAATTGTGGTACTCTAACGTGTTTTTCTGAGTGTGCTATTTACAGGCTCTGACCTGACTCAATCTCACACAAATCAGAAGCACTGTGTATAAAGGGTAACCCAAGCAACGCTTTCGCATTCACCATGTTCAGTATGAACAGTGGAAAAGCTTCAGAAGTTCTGAGCTATACAAACTCTGATGTGGACTCAGTCGCTAGAAGCTCTGAAGATCCAGAAGTTCTGATAACCAAGAAACACTGAAGGTTCAGATGTTCTGATGGTGTAGAAGACTCTGAAGATCCAGAAGCTGAATAGTGGAAACTCTGAAGTCCAGAAGCAAGAAACTCTGAAGGCCATGTTCTTCCCTCTGAGTTCAGAATCAGAAGATACAATGGTCAGAGGATCTGTGCTTTCCCTCTGACTCTGATCAACCGGCTCCACAAGTTCCAATATGAAGATTCCCTGATCAGAAGTCTCCTAGGTTAAAAGGTCAAGTCGCTATCCAAGTACAAAAGCAAGTGTACCTTCCTGACGACCTACCTAACGTTCTCAGCCACAGCAGAAGCTGGATTTTCCAGAACTGCCCTCCAACGGTAGCATTTCCCATGCAACGCTCAACCCTAATCCTTGGAGTATATATAGAGGCTGAAGATTGAAAGAAAAGCAAGAATACTAGAAGCAATACACACGCGCAAGATATTCAAAATATTCTAAGCTTTCTTTCATCTGAAATTCATTGTGTTTACTATTAGCTTTTTAGAAGCAAATCTCTTGTAAACATTTCCTTGATAAACAGTTTGTTTAGTTCCTTTAGGAGATCAAGGTTGATCGGATCCTAGAGAAGACTAAGAGAGTGAATCTTAGTGTGAGCTAAGTCAGTGTAATTGTTAGTCACTTGTAGGTTTCAAGTGCAGTTGTAACTCTTACCTGATTAGTGGATTGCCTTCATTCTAAGAAGGAAGAAATCACCTTAACGGGTGGACTGGAGTAGCTTGAGTGATTTATCAAGTGAACCAGGATAAAATCCTTGTGTGCTTTTCTATCTCTTATCTTTAGCACTTAAGTTCTCAAAGATTTGTCAAAATCTTTAAGGTGGTAGTTTTGTACTGAAAACGTTATTCAAACCCCCCCCTTTCTACCGTTTTTCATACCTTCAATTGGTATCAGAGCGCAAGTTCTGATTACCACACCTAACAGTGTTCAGTGATCCGGGCCGGTGTGAAAAACAATGGCTGCCACCACTAGTGAAACTCAAAGAGATGGTTACAATGCAAAGCCTCCCATGTTCGACGGTCAAAGGTTCGAATATTGGAAAGATAGACTGGAAAGTTTCTTTCTGGGTTTCGATGCAGATCTCTGGGATATTATTGTGGATGGCTACGAGCGTCCAGTTGATGCAGATGGCAAGAAGATCCCAAGGTCAGAGATGACTGCAGATCAAAAGAAGCTGTACTCACAACATCACAAAGCAAGAGCAATTCTTCTAAGTGCTATTTCCTATGAGGAGTACCAGAAGATTACAGATCGTGAGTTTGCTAAAGGCATTTTTGATTCTCTGAAGATGTCTCATGAAGGAAACAAGAAAGTCAAAGAATCAAAGGCATTGTCTTTGATCCAAAAGTATGAATCCTTCATCATGGAGCCAAATGAGTCCATTGAAGAAATGTTCTCCAGATTTCAACTGCTTGTAGCTGGCATACGTCCTCTCAACAAGAGCTACACAACAAAAGATCATGTCATAAGGGTCATCAGGTGTCTTCCTGAAAGTTGGATGCCTTTGGTGACTTCAATAGAGCTCACGAGAGACGTTGAGAATATGAGTTTAGAAGAACTCATCAGCATTTTGAAATGCCATGAGCTGAAGCGCTCAGAGATGCAAGATCTGAGAAAAAAATCCATAGCCTTGAAATCCAAATCTGAAAAGGCTAAAGTTGAGAAGTCAAAGGCCTTCAAGCTGAAGAAGAAGAATCTGAAGAAGCATCAGAAGATTCTGATGAAGATGAGCTGACTCTGATCTCCAAGAGACTCAACCGCATCTGGAAGCACAGGCAGAGCAAGTTCAAAGGCTCTGGAAAGGCAAGAGGAAAGTCTGAATCCTCAGGTCAGAAGAAGTCATCAATCAAGGAAGTCACTTGCTTTGAGTGCAAAGAATCAGGGCACTACAAAAGTGACTGTCCAAAATTGAAGAAGGACAAGAAGCCAAAGAAGCACTTCAAGACCAAGAAGAGTCTGATGGTGACATTCGATGAATCAGAGTCAGAGGATGTTGACTCTGATGGTGAAGTCCAAGGACTCATGGCTATTGTCAAAGACAAAGGAGCAGAGTCAAAGGAAGCTGTTGACTCTGACTCAGAATCAGAAGGAGATCCAGACTCTGACGATGAAAATGAGGTATTTGCTTCCTTCTCTACCTCTGAACTGAAACATGCTTTGTCTGATATCATGGATAAGTATAACTCCTTGTTGTCTAAGCATAAGAAGCTGAAAAAGAACTTATCTGCTGTTTCTAAAACTCCTTCTGAACATGAGAAAATCATATCTGATTTGAAAAATGATAACCATGCTTTAGTTAATTCTAACTCTGTGCTTAAGAATCAAATTGCTAAGTTAGAAGAAGTTATTGCCTGCGATGCCTCTGATAGTAAGCATGAATCTAAGTATGAAAAATCTTTTCAAAGATTCCTGGCTAAAAGCGTAGATAGAAGCTTAATGGCTTCAATGATCTATGGTGTAAGCAGAAATGGAATGCATGGCATTGGCTATTCTAAACCAATTAGAAATGAGCCTTCTGTGTCTAAAGCTAAATCTTTATATGAATGCTTTGTTCCCTCTGGTACCATATTGCCTGATCCTGTACCTGCTAAAGTTGCTAAAAACCCTCTTAAAAAGGGATCCTTCTCTATGACTAAATATCATGCAAATATTCCTTTAAAATATTATGTTGAGACACCCAAGGTGATCAGAACCTCTGGGGTAACTAACAAAAGAGGACCCAGAAAGTGGGTACCTAAGGACAAGATTATCTATGTTGCAGATATCCTTGATAGCTCCACTGAAACACCAATCATGGTATCTGGACAGTGGATGCTCGCGTCACATGACGGGAGAAAAGCGTATGTTCCGAGAGCTGAAACTTAAGCCTGGAGGCGAAGTCGGCTTCGGAGGAAATGAAAAGGGTAAAATTATTGGTACTGGTACTATTTGTGTAGATAGTAGTCCATGCATTGATAATGTTTTATTGGTAGACGGCTTAACACATAACTTATTGTCTATAAGTCAATTAGCTGACAAGGGTTATGATGTTATATTCAATCAAAAGTCCTGCCGGGCTGTAAGTCAGATCGATGGCTCTGTTCTGTTTAACAGCAAGAGGAAGAACAACATTTATAAGATCAGATTATCTGAGTTGGAGGCTCAGAATGTGAAGTGCCTTCTGTCTGTTAATGAAGAGCAGTGGGTATGGCATAGACGGTTAGGGCATGCCAGTATGAGAAAGATTTCTCAGCTGAGCAAGCTAAACCTTGTCAGGGGCTTACCCAATCTGAAGTTCGCTTCAGACGCTCTTTGTGAAGCATGTCAGAAAGGCAAATTCACAAAAGTCCCTTTCAAGGCAAAGAATGTTGTCTCAACCTCAAGGCCGTTAGAACTTCTGCATATCGACCTGTTTGGACCAGTGAAAACTGAGTCTATAGGTGGCAAGAGATATGGGATGGTTATCGTTGATGACTATAGCCGCTGGACATGGGTAAAGTTTCTAACCCGCAAGGATGAGTCTCATGCTGTGTTCTCTACCTTCATTGCTCAAGTGCAAAACGAGAAGGCTTGTAGAATTGTGCGTGTCAGAAGTGACCATGGTGGAGAGTTTGAGAATGACAAGTTTGAGAGTCTGTTTGATTCCTATGGAATTGCACATGATTTCTCTTGTCCCAGAACTCCTCAACAAAATGGTGTTGTTGAGAGGAAGAACAGAACTCTTCAGGAGATGGCTAGAACCATGCTCCAAGAAACTGGCATGGCTAAGCACTTTTGGGCAGAGGCAGTAAACACAGCATGTTACATTCAGAATAGAATCTCTGTGAGACCAATTCTGAATAAGACTCCTTATGAATTGTGGAAGAACATAAAACCCAACATTTCTTATTTTCATCCTTTTGGCTGTGTTTGTTATGTTCTCAATACTAAGGATAGATTGCATAAATTTGATGCTAAGTCTTCTAAGTGTCTATTACTTGGTTATTCTGATAGATCTAAAGGTTTTAGATTTTATAATACTGATGCTAAGACTATTGAAGAATCTATTCATGTTAGATTTGATGATAAGCTTGACTCTGACCAGTCAAAGCTAGTTGAAAAGTTTGCAGATTTAAGCATTAATGTTTCTGACAAAGGCAAAGCTCCAGAGGAAGTTGAGCCAGAGGAAGATGAACCAGAGGAAGAAGCTGGTCCCTCTAACTCACAAACTCTGAAGAAGAGCAGAATCACTGCAGCTCATCCTAAGGAATTGATTCTGGGCAACAAAGATGAACCAGTCAGAACCAGATCTGCCTTCAGACCCTCTGAAGAGACCTTGCTGAGCCTGAAAGGATTGGTGTCCTTAATTGAACCCAAGTCCATAGATGAAGCTCTTCAGGACAAGGATTGGATTCTGGCCATGGAAGAAGAATTGAATCAATTCTCCAAGAACGATGTTTGGAGCTTAGTGAAGAAGCCTGAGAATGTCCATGTTATTGGAACGAAATGGGTATTCAGAAACAAGCTAAATGAGAAAGGAGATGTAGTCAGAAACAAGGCAAGGCTAGTTGCTCAAGGCTACAGCCAGCAGGAAGGAATAGACTACACTGAAACATTTGCTCCAGTAGCAAGACTGGAGGCAATCAGACTATTGATTTCCTTCTCAGTAAATCACAACATAATTCTACATCAGATGGACGTAAAGAGTGCCTTCCTAAATGGTTATATCTCAGAGGAAGTCTATGTTCATCAACCCCCAGGTTTTGAAGATGAAAAGAAACCAGACCATGTGTTCAAATTGAAGAAATCACTCTACGGTCTGAAGCAAGCTCCCAGAGCATGGTATGAGAGACTTAGCTCATTCCTTCTGGAGAATGAGTTTGTAAGGGGTAAAGTAGATACAACTCTCTTTTGCAAGACTCATAAAGATGATATCTTAATTGTGCAAATTTATGTTGATGATATTATATTTGGTTCTGCTAATCAATCTCTATGCAAAGAATTTTCTGAGATGATGCAGGCTGAATTTGAGATGAGTATGATGGGAGAATTAAAGTACTTTCTGGGAATACAAGTTGATCAAACACCAGAAGGAACATATATCCATCAGAGCAAGTACACTTAAGAACTTCTGAAGAAGTTCAATATGCTGGAATCTACAGTGGCCAAGACTCCAATGCATCCAACATGCATTCTGGAAAAAGAAGATAAAAGTGGTAAAGTATGTCAGAAGCTCTATCGTGGCATGATAGGTTCACTTCTATACTTAACTGCATCTAGGCCAGACATATTATTTAGTGTTCATTTATGTGCTCGTTTCCAATCAGATCCAAGGGAAACCCACTTAACTGCTGTTAAGAGGATCCTAAGGTATCTGAAAGGCACCACTAACCTTGGCTTGATGTATAAGAAAACATCAGAGTATAAGCTTTCAGGTTATTGTGATGCTGATTATGCTGGAGATAGAACAGAGAGAAAAAGTACTTCTGGAAATTGTCAATTTCTGGGAAGCAATCTAGTCTCATGGGCAAGCAAGAGGCAATCAACCATTGCACTATCAACTGCAGAGGCAGAATATATCTCAGCAGCAATATGCAGCACTCAGATGCTCTGGATGAAACATCAGCTGGAGGATTATCAGATCCTTGAGAGCAATATCCCAATCTATTGTGATAACACTGCTGCAATCTCATTGAGTAAGAATCCTATCTTGCATTCAAGGGCAAAGCACATTGAGGTAAAGTATCATTTTATTAGAGATTATGTACAGAAGGGCGTACTTCTTCTGAAGTTTGTTGATACTGACCATCAATGGGCAGATATCTTTACAAAGCCCTTAGCTGAAGATAGATTTAATTTTATTCTGAAAAATCTAAACATGGACTTTTGTCCAGAGTGAAGATGGATCAGAACCTCTGACTATGATACTTCTTGATCAGAAGATGTCTAGTTCAGAAGGTAACTCAATCAGAGTGTGTGTGCCCACTGGTACTGACTCTGAAGCTGAGACAACAACATGTGCGTCAGAATTTCTGATGCATAGTTCCTTGTGCCCGTGTGACAGTCTGTTATGATTGCGTGTAGATATGCTTATCTCCTGTGTGTGATTGTGTATTTTACTGTTACTATCTATCTTTAATTTTCAACCGTTGATCTTAAAGTGCTTTTTGAATCAACAACGGTTATTTGATAAAACCCACTATACACACACGTTCTCTCTCACTTCCGGTTTTCACTCTCGCACTCTCTGCTTTTCAAAACCGCCTCCTTCGTGATTTCTCTCTCGATCTCTCCTCATCCTTCAAACTTCATCTTCTACCTCAAACCTTCAACCTCTTCAAAATGGTGAGACAAACCAGAAGATCTACTGCAGATGTACCTCAGTTCCCTCACATGGTAGTCGGTTTGGCAACGGGTCAACGAGGCTCTGAGAACCCGGCACAAGAACAAATTGAAGCTCAAGAGCAGGTTGTTCCTCTTGCAGAACGGGGCTGTGCCGTTCACTGTGTATTCCCTCCTGAGGAACTCCAAGTCCTGGCAGAATGGAGATTCAACCTCGACAACTTGGCTGCAAATGGGTTTGATCTTCGTCCTGAAGTCCAAGCTCAAGGTTGGGGAAACTACTTCAATCGACTTCGAGGACCGGTGTATGAGAAATTGGTAAAAGAATTCTGGAAGCACGCAGACTGCGATGACACTCAGGTGGTCTCTCACATTCTTGGCAGGAAGATCATCATCACGGAGAAGTCATTCGTGAATCTGCTAGGAGCAGAAACTGCTTTAGGGTATCGGTTCCAACTGACGGAATCCAAGCTGAAACCCAGCACCAAGGACATCGTCAACAAGGCCCTGTACACCACCTTCAAACCGGGCAAGACGAGTTACAAGGTGATGGACCTACACCCCAACCTGAGAATCTGGCACAAGATCCTGCTCAACTGCATCAATCAGAGACCGAAGGGCAGTTCTCCAGATTACATCAACTTCAACCAGAAGGCGATGCTGTTTTTCATTCAAGACAAGGAGAAGATCTGCCTTCCCTACTTCTTGTTCTCCTATTTGAAGGAATGCATCCGGAAGTCTCGCACCACAGCCTCCATCAAGTCTGCAATCAAATATATCCCTTTTGGGAGGCTGCTCTCAGACTTTCTCATTGAAAGCAACTTGGTGCAAGATTTGATCAATGCTGGTTGCACAGAGGACTTGAGCACAATTGTCAGTGACGTCTTCACTGCCAACTCTCTGAAGAAAATGGGCTTAATCCAGAAGAAGATTGCTCCTGCTCATGAAGACACATCTTCTGAGATCAGAGGAAGAAGAATGCCTCTGAATGACTACCCTCTGTGGACTCAAGCAGACCATCCTGACGCCATCAGATGCTATGTTGAAGACCTCAGGGCTCAAGGATTCGAGATTGACCTTGATGAGTTTGTCAGCAAACTTCCACCAGCACCAGAGTTTTCTTCTCCTCCCAAGAAGAAAACCAAGAGGAAGATGGTTCTGGAAGAATCCTCAGAGGAATCTGATGTCCCTCTGGTCAAGAAACCCAAGAGCAAGCCTGCTGATGATGATGGTGATGATAGTGAGGATGGTCCTCCAAAGAAGAAGCAGAAGAAGGTCAGAATTATGGTGAAGCCTACTCGGGTGGAACCAGCTGCTGCAGAGGTCAGAAGGACTGAAGCTCCTGCCAGAGTGACTCGATCATCAGCACATTCAAGTAAGCCTGCACTTGCTTCTGATGATGATTTGAATTTATTTGATGCACTTCCTATTTCTGCCTTACTTCAACACTCCTCAAATCCCCTCACTCCTATTCCTGAATCCCAGCCAGCCGCACAAACCACCACTCCACCACATTCCCCAAGATCTTCCTTCTTTCAACCTTCTCCTACTGAAGCACCTCTCTGGAATTTGCTTCAGAACCAACCCTCTAGGTCAGAAGATCCAACCTCTCTCCTTACCATTCCATATGACCCATCACTCTCTGAACCACTCATCCAAAACCAACCAGAACCCAAACCAACAGAACCACAACCCAGAACGTCTGATCACTCTGCTCCCAGAGCATCAGCACGTCCTGCTGTCAGAACCACGGATACAGACTCTTCATCAGCCTTCACACCTGTATCCTTCCCCATCAATGTCATTGACTCTCCTCCCTCCAATACCTCTGAATCAATTAGAAAATTCATGGCGGTTAGGAAAGAGAAGGTATCTGCCTTGGAAGAATATTACCTTACATGTCCAAGCCCTAGGCAATATCCTGGCCCTAGACCTGAACGTCTAGTTGACCCAGATGAACCTATCTTGGCCAATCCTATCCAAGAGGCAGATCCCCTAGTTCAACAAGCTCACCCTGTCCCTGACCAACATGAGCCTATTCAACCAGACCCTGAACCCGAACAATCAGTGTCTAACCAATCCTCGGTTAGATCACCTCACCCTCTGGTTGAAACTTCAGACCCTCACCGTGGAACCTCTGAACCCAATGCTCCCATGATTAACATTGGCTCTCCACAAGGTGCCTCTGAAGCTCATAGCAGCAATCACCCAGCCTCTCCTGAAACCAACCTCTCCATAATTCCCTATACTCACCTTCAACCCACATCTCTCTCTGAGTGCATCAATATCTTCAATCATGAAGCCTCCTTGAGGCTCCGCAATGTGCACGGTCAGACTGACCTCAGTGAGAATGCTGAACATGTGGCTGATGAGTGGAACAATTTGAGCACTTGGCTAGTGGCTCAGTTACCCGCTATGATGCAGCTCCTGCATGCAGAGGGCAGTCAGAGTGTTGAGGCTGCAAAGCAAAGGTTTGCCAGAAGGGTGGCTCTTCATGAACTAGAACAGAGAAATAAGCTTCTTGAAGCTATTGAAGAAGCCAAGCGAAAGAAAGAGCAAGAAGCAGAAGCTGCACGTCAAGCAGCAGCTCAGGCTGAACAAGCCAGACTTGAGGCAGAGCGTCTTGAAGCTGAGGTTGAGGCAGAGCGACTTGCACCAGTTATGTTTACTCCTGCTGCTTCTGCTTCCATTCCAGAACCTCAAGCTGCTCAGAACGTTCCTTCCAGCTCTACTCAGACAAGCTCATCCAGACTCGACATCATGGAACACCGTCTTGACACTCATGAATCCATGCTGATTGAGATGAAGCAAATGATGATGGAACTTCTGCGCCGCACTGACAAACCTTAGTCTTAGGATCTCTTCTTTTTCTTCTTTCGTTTACTTTGTTTTCCTTTTTGTTAAACTCTGTTTCTTTTTTATTTACTTATTTTCATTTGTTCGTCTGTGATTCTATATGCATATATCTATATATATTTGTGTCACATATGTTTGCAAAACCTGTTTTATTCATAATTGTTCTATGTTTACATCATAATTCTTTTCATCATACATTATTCCCTATATCTAGAATGGAGGATCCTTACTCATTCTTCTGCATTCTTGGCGCTGCTCCACTCTTTCCTTCTCCAGACGATCCAGTGTATACTCTATGTTGCCGAGTCTGATGCTCAGCTCATCTCTCTCTAGACTATCTTCTGTCGTCTTAAGTCTCTTTTCCACAGTCTCCTTCTCTTCCAGCAGATTCAGCTCCCGCCGGCAAAGCTCCTGAATCTCTTCCACGAAGCAGAGGAACTCCTTCAGATCTTTCTCCATCTCTGGACCAAGATCTTCTTCCAGTAGTGTCTTCGTCAGCTCTTGTATGGTCTTTGTACCATCGGGATGCCTAATATTGAGGAACATATCTTCCTCAAAAGCCTTCCTTCTGAGCTCTTCTAATGCCATTCTGTATGATGCCATTTTTTTTACTGAAAATTATTCGAGGTGTGAAGCTTACCTTTTTCTCCAACGCTTTTTATAGGCTTCACTTTCTCTCTGAAAGTTAATGCTCCTACAGTTTCTCGAGGTTACGTTCTTGGTAACTGACCCTTCTATTTACTCACTTGGCCGGTGGTAAACGCTCATCCCTTGCATTAACTCTTCCACTTATTATCGCCTAACTCTGATTCTTACATCGTCTTCATTTTCTTTAAACTTAGACCTTCTCTAAGGGGGAGTACCTTGTACTTCAAGCTAAGTTTTTCACACCCCAAGCTTTTTGCTTATGACAAAAAGGGGGAGTAAACCCAGTTTTTGATGTGTAAGATGTGTTAGTGTGACTTATTTTTCTTTTGGAGATTTTAAGAGTTCCACCTTCATGACCATAGATGTGTCACTGGGCAAATACAAGGAATACATTTCACTTCTTCTGAAGTGATTCTAAGTTGACTCTGATACCCAAGACTCTGATACCCTGTCTATGACTCTGATCACTTATGCGCTCTGATTATTCGTTTTTTCATCTATGTCATAAGCTTTTCACTCTGAACTCTTATATGTTTTAGCTCAGAATCTAGACTTTACTAACGTTTTCATCAAGTATTAGATTCAGGGGGAGCTAAGCTCAGAATCAAGCAGTGACTTGAATTCAGAATGAGCAAGATAAACTATTCACATCAGGATAAGTCTTATTCTATATCTCTAAACTCTGAGTGAATTCAGCTTATTGTTTAAGAATTGTTCATCAAAAATCTGAGTTTTGTCATCATCAAAAAGGGGGAGATTGTAAGATCAAGTTTTGATCTAGTAGTACAACTCTATGTTTTGATGATTACAAGTTAACCTTTTGATATGAACAATTGTGGTACTCTAACGTGTTTTTCTGAGTGTGCTATTTACAGGCTCTGACCTCAACTCAATCTCACACAAATCAGAAGCACTGTGTATAAAGGGTAACCCAAGCAACGCTTTCGCATTCACCATGTTCAGTATGAACAGTGGAAAAGCTTCAGAAGTTCTGGAGCTATACAAACTCTGATGTGGACTCAGTCGCTAGAAGCTCTGAAGATCCAGAAGTTCTGATAACCAAGAAACACTGAAGGTTCAGATGTTCTGATGGTGTAAAAGACTCTGAAGATCCAGAAGCTGAATAGTGGAAACTCTGAAGTCCAGAAGCAAGAAACTCTGAAGGCCATGTTCTTCCCTCTGAGTTCAGAATCAGAAGATACAATGGTCAGAGGATCTGTGCTTTCCCTCTGACTCTGATCAACCGGCTTCACAAGTTCCAATACGAAGCATTCCTCTGATCAGAAGTCTCCTAGGTTAAAAGGTCAAGTCGCTATCCAAGTACAAAAGCAAGTGTACCTTCCTGACGACCTACCTAACGTTCTCAGCCACAGCAGAAGCTGGATTTTCCAGAACTGCCCTCCAACGGTAGCATTTCCCATGCAACGCTCAACCCTAATCCTTGGAGTATATATAGAGGCTGAAGATTGAAAGAAAAAGAGAATACTAGAAGCAATACACACGCGCAAGATATTCAAAATATTCTAAGTTTTCTTTCATCTGAAATTCATTGTGTTTACTATTAGCTTTTTAGAAGCAAATCTCTTGTAAACATTTCCTTGATAAACAGTTTGTTTAGTTCCTTTAGGAGATCAAGGTTGATCGGATCCTAGAGAAGACTAAGAGAGTGAATCTTAGTGTGAGCTAAGTCAGTGTAATTGTTAGTCACTTGTAGGTTTCAAGTGCAGTTGTAACTCTTACCTGATTAGTGGATTGCCTTCATTCTAAGAAGGAAGAAATCACCTTAACGGGTGGACTGGAGTAGCTTGAATGATTTATCAAGTGAACCAGGATAAAATCCTTGTGTGCTTTTCTATCTCTTATCTTTAGCACTTAAGTTCTCAAAAGATTTGTCAAAATCTTTAAGGTGGTAGTTTTGTACTGAAAACGTTATTCAAACCCCCCCCCCTTTCTACCGTTTTTCATACCTTCAATTGGTGAGCCAAACGCTCCATGCAAAGGACAAACAAGTATGGTGAGAGAGGATCGCCTTGTCTGAAACCTCGTGAGGGAGTAAATTTTGTCGACTTACTCCCGTTAACTATAACCTGAAAAGAACTCAAAGAGACACAATTAAGAATTAGATTACAAGAGTCCTGCTTCAGACCCACCTCCAAGAGGGTGTCCCGGAGGAAGCACCAATCCAGCCTATCATAGGCTTTTTCCAAATCAATCTTCATGGCCACCCACCCTTTCTTACGCTTCAAGAAACGCTTCTTACGCTTCAAGAAACGCATAGAATGGAAGACCTCCTGGGCAATAATGATATTATCTGAGCTTTGCCTGCCAGGGATAAAGCTGCACTGATTGGGGATAACTAAGAGGCCAAGAGAACTCTTCAAACGATTAGCAAGAACCTTTGTCAAGGTTTTATAGATAACATTACAAAGGCCAATCGGCCTATACTGAGATAAGAGGTTAGGTTTCTCAATCTTTGGGATCAAGACGATAAGAGTATCATTTACCTCTTTGATTTTCTCCGGTTGCTGTACACAGTCATGGATAAATTTCACCACCGAAGGACCAATAACTTGCCATTGGGATTGAAAGAAAAGAGGATTTAAGCCGTCCGGACCCGGTGCTTTCATAACACCCATACTGAAGACAGCAGCTCTAATCTACGCAGCTTCAAGTGGACCCATAATCTCGTCTAAAGTTTCCTTTGGGAGGGAAGGGAAGGCGTTACGGACGTGGTAAGGCTCACTAGGACCCGGACTAGTGTATAAATTCTAGAAAAAGGTCACAGTCATAGACCTTAGTTGGTCCTGGTCCGTGATAAGTTCACCAACATCATTGTTCAAAGCCTCGATCTTATTCCGCTTGCGGCGGACCATAGTGGCCATGTGAAAAAAGTGAGTGTTACGGTCTCCATGGTTCAGCCAGTTCACCCTCGATTTTTGGCGCCAAAGGAGCTCTTCACGGATAAGAACCGTTTGGTATTCCTTCCACAGTCTCTTCTAAAGCTTTTATAGGTAAGGAGAATGACTCATACGTAAGTGATTATTAATACCTTCCAATCTGCGCATAAGTCTCCTTTTGGTCCTGCCAATCTCGCCAAAGACATCCCTGTTCCATGAAGCTGCTTCTTCACAAAAGGCTTCTGAGGCTGGAATCCACGAGTCATGGTGAGAGTCCCACGAAGACTTGACAAGGCGAGGGAAGTCCTCATGGATTAGCCAGGCCGCGAGAAAACGGAACGGACGTTGAGAAGAGTCCATCTGCTCCGGTCCCAATTGAATTAAAATCGGTTTGTGGTCAGATTTAAGTTTGGGGAGATGTAGAACCATGGCCTCTGGGAAAGAAAAGATCCACCGAGCATTCCCCAAGGCCCAGTATATGCGCTCTTTAACTCTATGACCCTCCCACGTGAAAGGGGGGCCTTTGAAGCCCAAGTCGGAAAGAGAACAAGCATCTAAACAATCTCTGAATTTCGCCATGCTTAGAAGGTTTGGAGGGCCACCTCCCATTTTGTCGAAGGCCTGAAGATAAGTATTGAAATCTTCTAGTGTCACCCAGGGTTCTGTTACTTGAGAGGCAATATTCCGTAGCTCCTGCCAAAGAAAATTTCTTATAGATGCATTCGGACTGTCGTAAACAAACGTCACTAAGAATTTGGGCACATTGTTCTTCGGGTGGATACGTAGGTGAACAAATTGGGGATGAGATGAAAGAATTTCCACATCCCCCCAATGCTTAGACCATGAGACCCAAATTCCACCCGAAAAGCCTTCGACTTCAACCACAAAGAAATCATCAAAGCCAAGTGTTTTCATGATCCTGGGGAGATTAGTAGCCTGCACTCTAGGTTCATAGAGAGCTAAACACAAGACTCTATGCCTCATTACAATATCTTTAAGAAGGAGAGGGACTCCTTGAGCACCAGCACATCTAATATTCCAACTGAATAGGTTGTACAACATCATAAACAATGTAGAGATGGAGGGGAAAGCTCTTTAAGAGCTCCTGTGCTTCCTAGGAGATAAACTCCTATCACGTTCTCTGAACGTACGACCATCCATGTCTCCTGGAGCATTGGAGGAGGCATTAGGGCTTCGTCTTGGTTCAGAAGAACCTTCCACTCGCTGATGACTGCGAGCTTTCATCTTGGTCTTTTTTAAGGAAGATGACCCCGAGGTGGGTCCCAACTTGTCGTGTTGACCGGACTTAAAGTGGGAGGGATGAGTGACGTCAGCCCTAGACTGTTGTGGGATGGCACCCTGAGAATTAGAGTTTACTTTGGTCCCTATGCCACCATCATGTGGTTGGGGACCTGTCGGCGCAGAGGTGATCTTTATGGGGCCCGAAATCATGGTTTCATCATTCGGGACTGAAGAGCTTCCCTCATGATTAGGCTCATCATTGGTATTAACTATCTTCCCTTTTTAGGAGAGATTCCCGAGCCAGCAGGGTCCACCATATGTTGAGGTTGACTTTCCTGATTGGTCGGGGTATTCTGATTCAAATTGTTTTGCACCGGAATCTGCACTGATGCTGAAATCCCGGAACTGCTGACACCAATCCCAAAAGACCAGTGAATTGCGTCCACGTCCATTTGCTCCAAAATGGAAAACCTAGTTTCGGCGCCCTTCCCGTCGGAGTGCTTGGTCTGGTTGGCCGCCACTGGTGGTTGCTTGGTGTTTCTTCTGGCAGTTCTCTTGGCTATCATCCATGGACCAAAGTCCTTTCCATGTGCCTCCCTGTTGGATTCAGTTCCCTTGACCTGGTACGAAATCTCATGATTACCTTCATCCCTAACCTTCTAAGGGAACATTTCCTTTTTGTGGCCAAATTTACCACAATCGAAACAAATTAAGTTTAGTCCTTCATATTCGATCTTGAATTCTTCCTCCTCGAAGACAAATTTAGAGACAAGAGTCTTCCTCAGATCAACTTCCACACAAATTCGTGCAAATCGGGCGCGTTCAGAGGTCTCCCCCGGTTGACCCTTGCCCGCCATGGTCTTCCAGGTGTGGTCATCTACTTTGACAAACCTTCCCACGTTCTTGCCAATTTCCTGTAACACTTCTTGGTCATAACACTCCATAGGGAAGCCTGGAACTCTGAACCACACTGCAACTCTTGTCAGTTCTCCTTTTGAGGGAATGAACATTGGTCTCCATTGTTGAATTACTAGATAGTGCCCCATGATTACCCAGGGTCCCCCAGAAAAGACATGAGCATAGTCAACCCTATTCGCAAATCTCACCACAAAGAAGTCAAAATCAAGGTCGATCACCTCCATATCTCCTGAGGGTTGCCATAACCTCCTCAAGCGATCCTTGAGTAGGCCAAGCCCAATCCTTTTGCCTAGTAGTTTAACTATGATCGAGTTTTTCCACCGACGGCGGAGCTCCTACTTTTTTTTTTGACAGCTTGATCACCGGGCAGAGAGGATTTCCTTGCACCTCTGATTGAGACATATGATCCCCCTCGTGCTCACTGTCTTCTGAATCTGACATCCAACCCTCTGTAGGGACATCTTCTTCCTCGGACTCGTTGCCCCCATTAACACCGAGGCAGATATCTTTGTAGGAGACCACCCTGCGTGACGGGAACACCGTCGACGCTTCTTGAGGTTGGTCCCCGCCACCACTGTCACCCTCTGGTAGGGTACCGGAGTCAGCCATAGTACACTAGAGAGAGAGAGAGCAATTATTTGCCTAGAGAGAGAGAGAGGAATTATTAGACAAAGATTTCAAAGCCTTTCTGACTTTAAATTATTCCAAGTTATAATAATCCTAACGTCTCACATATTATGTAGACGGTTTGATGCAAATGTTATTTTCACTTTTTCTTGTTTATTCAAAACTGAATTTCCAAACTTCTTTCTCTTCTTTTTAAATTTTTTTTGTGCTTTTCAGGGTCATAAAATTCAAGATTGAATTAAAATTCTCTTTTACATGGTTTTTTTAAAGAACTCTAAGAAGGACACATTTATCAATTTCATGATTTTGGCGTAGTAGAAGATACCGGCCCATATAGAGCCACAAATCATAATTACAAGCTCCATTTTAAAGATTCTACGTTGCTAAGCATGATTCATTATGTTTTGCAAGGAAAATGTCAAAGGAAATATCTTTCTTATGTTGACTTATACCTTCAAAGACCAATATTCACCCATGACCAACTGTATGTGCCACTTTCAAGAGTTACAAGTAAATAAGAGTTGAAAGACTCACTCTTACAATTGATGATGAAGAAATTCATTTTCAACAAAGAATGTAGATTATAAGGCCCGTTCGAGGTGGTTTTTGATTTTGTGTTTTGAAATTTTAAAAACTAAAACTAGTTTTCAGTTTTATAAATTCAGTTATAATTTTCTTTTTAGGTTTCTAGTTTTAAAAATGTTGTTGTCAACTATATCAATCAATGGAATAATGTTTCTTTCGCGCATCACTTTGAGGTGGAAAGAGGTGGAATAATGAGATAGATAGGAAAAAAAGAAAAGTAAGAGAGAGAAAGTATGAGATATGATAGATGATAAGAGCAGAGAGATAGAAATAAAATAGGAGGAAATAAGTTGTAGCAGCGACATAATAACATAGAGACTAGATAGTAGTGATTGTAGAAGTTGATGTGACCCAGTGGCGGAGACAATGGTGGTGGTGGTGGTGGAGGGTGAAGGTGGCATTGGTTGAGATGGGGGCAATGGTGTGGTTTGTGAGACCCAAGATTTTAAGCTTAGAATAAATTAGTGAAATTCCTTATTAACGAATAAGTTCGATGTATCGTGAAGGGAAACCTGAACAAGAGTTTATTGGATGAAATAAATTTATGAAGGAGAAGGTTCAGGAAAAGTTCAAGGATTGTATCAAAACCGATAAAAGTATAGCACGACTAACATTCGCCTAATCTTAGGTCAAAGACACTAGTAAATAGCTAATTTACACTTTAGGACGCGATGGAAACTAATTCCAAAAATCTTCAGAGAAATGTTAGAATTTCTCTTATTCGTCAGTAAACAAGTATTTCGATGCGAAACCCTGGAATGTACGAACGTCAAATTCCAATTCTCGGAAGTTTGCCGAAACGGAATCCCTGATAGTTCAAAAACCCTAAAATCGACGGACGATGAAGACTTTTTCTATTCGGAGCTTCAAATAAAGATTTCATCCGCGCACGCCCACTCTAATCGACGTTCCGAATCTTTCTTCAGAAGGAAGTTTCTGCATCCGAGGTCAAAAGCATAAAGTGCATAAAGTGCATTTTTAAGCCGGTAAACATTAAAAACAAGCCTCGAAAACCAAAAATCATACTGATATTTCTTTGGAGAATTAGAAGATTCAGCGGGAAGAATATCGTGTCTAAAATACGTTGGAATCAGTAGGAAAAATCGGAATCGCGAAATTCTCATTTTTCTGCATTTCCCATTTCCTATATATAGTATGAAAAATGAAAAAAAAAAAAACAAAAAAATTCACAAACACACACACACGGCCGAGGGGTGCAAGGAGGAAAAAGGAAGAAGTTGATTTTCGTCGTTTCTTGCCCGATTGCTTCACCGTTCGTTGCTAATCGAAGACATCGAGGTATAGTTACTATCCATCACTTCTGATCGTCAGATCTGTCGACTTTTTCTATGTTTTTCTGAGCTCAAAGTTTGGAGCTTTTTGTAAAACTGTCCAAATAAGCTGATTTTGGTGTCTAAACTTAATGCCCACGTGCTCTAGAGCATGAATATCCAGTTGTTTTCGACTGAATCCTGCCGAATCGTCGCAGAGGTCAAGTTTTCTGAAAATACCCATTTTCTGACAGAGGTTCCGCTTTTTGGATCAAAAACTCTCGACTGAGCTTAGCTTCAGTAGGATTAGTTGTTATAAATGTCGTTAGGATCGAGCTCATCAAATTTGTTTTTCGAAATTCTGATTTTGAGTTTCCGAGCTAAAAGTAATGACCAAAATACCCCTGCGACAATTTTCGACCCGATAATTTTTCTGAGAGTTTCCCTGGCCTAGATATCGCCTAAGAATACCTAGGGATTGATTTAGATCGAAGAAAAAGTTCGAAAACCCTATTTTCTATAGTGGCCGAAACCTATTTGCTTGGGTACCGTGTCCAAAAATAATTTTTGAGTCTCTATGACCTGAGCCATTGCGTAGCTCTTTCCATTGTGGAAATTTTGGCGCCGGTTTCGTGTCATTCCGAGTTCTGTAGCTCAAGTTATGCACGTTTTAGCGAATAAAGTGTTTTTGTACAAAACCTGAATCGAGTCAAAACTCATCCATTCGGGGGAAGCCC
This sequence comes from Lotus japonicus, assembly GCF_012489685.1. Classification (NCBI taxonomy): domain Eukaryota; kingdom Viridiplantae; phylum Streptophyta; class Magnoliopsida; order Fabales; family Fabaceae; genus Lotus; species Lotus japonicus. The sequence goes on along the minus strand of NC_080042.1, from coordinate 54,466,725 downwards.
TTCCATTCGTGCCTAAATGTTGTACTCTGAAGTTTCTTGAGCTTAGTCGAACATTAGTTAGGATTGTTTCGACTGTATCGACTTGTGATTGATTCATTATTGCCTTGTTTGCTCAAAGGTTCAATTGTGGAAACTTTGGGATTGACTGAACAAGCTTGTGAGGGAGACCTACACCGCGAGACTGGAACAACTCGAGGTTAGGGCAACTTACTTACTAGCTATTTTTGTGTGTAGGCGTCGATAAATTCGACTTGAATGTATTGTGATCGTGAGTGGCAACTCACCGTTATTAGTTAATGACCTAGAGTCGACTTGTTCGACTTATTTGTTAAATTCTGCACAAATATTGCATGAACTGTTCTGAAAAATGTTTTCTAGAGGCTTCGACCGAGTGAACTTATATGAGACGTGTGTCTCCGTTTTCTGAGAGGCTTCGGCCGTTTACTGGTTTCTGTCTTATCGCTTTCTAGTGGACATGACAGGGTTATGTTTTGCAGCACTGCATTAATGTTTCATCGCTCAATAGAGCTTGATTTATTTGTGTTTAAGATTAAATTGTGCTGACTGTATTCGTGCATTTAATGCGACTTTCGGAGTGTGGATTACACTTATCTTCGTCATGGCAATGACGGGTTTGTTTTGGGAATGTTTGATAGGTCGAACCAAGGTTCGAGCCTTTATTGTTTTAGGAATCGAGACCTTCCCGGGGAATTACTTGGGTTTATTGGGATCTTTTTACTTATAGAGTTTTGAAACAAACGAAATCAGAACTTGATTTGTAAATGAAATTCATAATACACTAATCAAAGATAGAACACTTTTAAATAATGATGATAACCTCTTGGAAAAGACTTAGGATGTGAAAATGGTTTGGAAAACGGGAAGGGTCGACAATCTAAGTGTGAGGAAAACTCTGAGTGCGATAGCACCTTTTGTTCCTTTAGTGGTTTATCTAGCCATCCAAAGGATGAGCCTGGGATGATTGGAAAGTCCCCAAGTGCGAGTGCACCATCTTTGCTCATTGAGCAGCCTTTCGGCCATCGAGCTGATGAGCCTGAGTAAATTGAAAAGTCACTGAGTGCGAGCAGCATTCTCCTTGTTCGTTGAACAGTCTATTCGACCATCGAGCTGGTGAGTCAAAGTAACTTGAAAAGTCACTGAATGCCAGATGCATTCTTTTGCTCGTTGAGCAGTTTGTTTGGCCATCGTGACGGTGAGCCCAAGTGACTAGTAAAGTTACCAAATGCGATTAGCACTTCTTTGTTTACCTTAGAGTATTGTAGAGACAATGTACTCTAGCTAGACACGCGTGCCTTGGTGAGGACGATTCGTTGTTTGGCTAACCATATTGCATTCATGCATACATTTCTTGGAAAGTGTGCTGCTTTCCGAAGGACGATATCAGATCGGACTTCAACGGAGCTAGATGCCCCAAATGGAGCTAGCTGCTTCACAAGAGCGTGCTGCTTCACAGGAGCGTGCTGCTTCATAAAAGCGAGGTGCTTTAGCGAAGCGAGGTGCTTGGCTTGTCCCATCCATCGAGATGGTGACATTTTATCCGGATCATCTTTTGAGCATGACATTGCACTGGCACGCCATGCCCCTAACCATACTTGTGAATGTTATTGTGATTTGTTGTTGATAAACATCGTTATATATATCTTGATGATTTTATGTTGATAAACATGCTATGTATCAACCTTAGGGTAGGCAATACATGACTTATACGTATATATACAACATATATATATACCCCCTTTATCACATGTTGTTTGTATTATCTATTTTATTCCGTGAGTTGACCCTAGCGCCTTGGCTTTGTGTGTATGTTTGTGTTTGGGCGGTCGGCCTGCTGCCAGGCGTCCGTCAGCCGGTTCATGATGATTCGTTGTGCGGGAAAGACCCGAAGCGTAATGACTATTACTGAAGCTTTCGACGAGGACCCGGACTTCAGGTCTGATCGAGGAAGGGTCGATGAAAGTAGTGTGGGTTATGGGTGGTTAGAGTCTTTGAGATGGTTGTAAGAGTCATAGCTCTGATTGTCATTCCTTATTTTGGGGCAGGGCAGGTCCCCGACTATTAGCTTTTCATGTGATTCCCTTCCATGAGGATCACAGGGAGTTTGTCGGACGTAGGAAGTCTTTTGAGGCCGTTTTGGGCCGACTTACTTTCGTTGGAGGACTGTACTCAGAATACTTAACCTTTGTTTTAGTTTGTACATATTTGCCCACGGGCACTACCTTTCCGTCACTGGAGGTCACTCGTGACGATGTTTAGTTGCAGCGAGGGCTGTGCTTGTATTGTATATTAATCGCTGTTAATCGCGATTGGGTTGAGTCTTTATTTTCGACAAGTCTTTTTATTTAAACAAAACAAAAAAAAAAATACCTGCTTTTTCCGCTTTATTTTATTTTGAGTTACTAAAGTGACGCCACCGAAATCGGGGTGTTACATGGTTGGTGGTGGCGGCAGAAGAGGTGGTAGTGTCTAACTGTCTATTGTGGTGTCAATGTCGGCAACAGTAGTGGTGACAGTGGAGGTGGTTGTGGTGGTGATGAAGGTGTGGTGATAGAGAAGATGTTATTTGGTGACGCAATGATGACAGTAGTGACAGTTATGTGGTGGTTGTTGTGGTGATGGAGCAGTTGCAGTGATTGTGGTGGTTGCAGTGGAGTCGGCGGTGGCGGTGAAGGTGGAAGGGGTGGTGTTGGAGGGTGGTAGTGGTTGTGGAGGTAGCAACGGTGCTGGTGGTGGCGCTGTAATGTAGTTATTATTTGTCATTGAGCAATTGACAATTGCAAAGTTTGGGACTTAGTGTCATTAGGGGTCGTGCATGTGGTTGACACTAAATTGGAGTTTGAGGCATATTTGTAATTTTGGAACTCAGTGTCTTTGGGACCGCCATGCTTGTGGTCAACAATATATTAGAGCTCGAGGCATAACTATAATATTATTCTTAGCGTCATCAAGACCTCAGGACCACTATGTCGGTGGTCGATGTGATATTGGAGCTGAGATTTGATGGTTTATAAAATCATGATTTTTTTTTTCCTTTAAAGCATTTGAGATCAATTGTAGGGATTGACAAAGAAAATAGCAGTTTGGCAGTTGGATCACACTTTCATGCACACTAATGACTAGTTAACGGAGTCAGTGATATTTGTAACCAACAAAGGTTCTATAGAAATGAAGGATATCATAAGCGCAACAAATCGGTATTTCTTGACTTTTGTTGGACGAAGTCGTACTCAAATACTACATATAGAATCATGCAATTTCTTAAAATGGGGGCTAAGAAGTTTGTTTTTAACTTGAGAGTCGCTTTCAAACAAGTATTTTTAAAATTTAAATCATACAATTGATTTGCTTAAGTTGAAGAATGTTAGAATTAGAATTATGGCTTAATTGCACTTTTCGTCCCTGATGTAGGCCTATGTGCCTATGTGCAATTTGAATCCCCTTTATTTAAAAGGAGAAATTTTGGTCCCCTAAAAATTAATTTGTGCAAATTGAGTCATGTCGTTAGTCTTCTGTTAAATTGTTAACGACGTTATCCTATGTGGCTTTGTTGACCTGGCTTCTTTGCCATTGGAATGCCACTTCACCAAATAAAAATTATAATAATTAAGTAAATAAAAAAAAATTCAGCACATAATGGGCGTTGCTCCGGTACCCATTGAAAATAAGAGGGTACAATACCCTTTAGTTCATTTTTTACCATACAAAGGTCGTATTTGTAAATTTAAAAAGTCTATTATGGAGAAAACATGACTAAAAGGTATGGAACCCTCCATTTTTGAAAGGGTTCCAAAGAAATTGCCAAAATAAAAACCTAATCCTCCACAATTCAACATCTTCACGACAAGAGTAAAAAAAAACATCTTCACGGCATTCATCATCTCATCTTCATCATCTCCACCCTTTTCACAGCCTCCATCATCTCATCTTCACCTTCACATCAACATCTTCACCACCTTCATCATCACACACCTAAATCCAAGAACTACTTAATCTTTCCCTTCCTCTCACACCTGTGGTAAAACCAACCAGAGGAAGCTTCCATAGACCCACCAAAATCGACGTTGGAGACCGATCTGAAGACTGCACCGTCGTTGAAGAACCACCGTGAAACCATGGACGCGGCCACGACCCAGAACCATCGGGAATCCACCGCTAAGGCTTGCACAAAACGCTTACATCAAATTTGTCCTCTGCCTTCAACGACATCTTGACTGGCCGCATCTCCCCTTCCAACGAAATCCATCTCTTCCATTCTCACATCCCTCTAAGGATTTCTGTCAAAATCTTAGGACCCACACCCAAACTCTAGGGTTTTGTGGGCAGAATTTAGGGGGTTTTTTTTCTTCTCCTTTTTTGAATCTGGGTCCATCACTACTTGTTCTCTTTTGTATTTTTGAGGTTTGAGTTCTGAAATCAGGGTTTTGAGGAATGATGTGTTGATGTGTGTGATTTCTGGGTTTTAAGAAGTGTGGTGTTGGATACTGGGTGTGATTTCTTGGTTTTTAGGGTGTGATTGTTTTTCGTTCCTTCCCTAATTATGCAGATTTATGGCGGAGCTGCCATTTATGCTGACTGATCTTCTCAAAATCTCTTCTCATGTTCTGGTTGAAGAAAATAGTTATTGGAACTGAGAATGGGTTCAAATTTGGGGGTTTGAGGAATGAGTTGCGGATAGTTGGATTTTTTAGGATTGTGTGATTTCTGGGTTGTTTATTGGTGTTGGGACCAGAAGTTCTTGATCTAAACTCGCGTGTTCTTATTTTAAACACATGTGTAGATTGAAGATGAAGAAGGTGAGAAATAAGGATGAGAATTGAAGAAGAAGAAGGTGACATGGTAAAAACAAATTAAAAGAAAAAGAAAAATTAATGCTTATATGGCAATAATATTAATAAAATTTAAATGAATATGTCAGCTCAACAATTTCTGTTAGCAATTGGACGACCAGACTCAATTTGCACAAATTGATTTGTAGGGGACCAAAATTGCTCTTTTTAAATAAAGGGGATTCAAATTGCACATAGACCTAACACTAGGGACGAAAAAATGCACTTAAGCCTAGAATTATCTAATGTTTTGTGGGCCGCAACCAATTGTTATTTTATACTTAAAAAACAGGTTAATTCATGATTCTGATGGGAGTGCATAAGTAAGCTCCCTTATTAATTAAGTGATCCTTTTGTTTTGGGCTTGAGTATTTAAAATCTTATTGGTGTGGGTAAACGTAGGGGGACGTAACCCTTGGGCCAATGATAGGTAGGATTAGGATTATAACAGGTATAACAAGGTCGCACTGTGATCACTGAATTAAAAACTGACAGCTCCACAACATGTCATTGTGAGTTGTGAAAGGGAATGTGAGATATAGAGGAAACTTTAATCTTAACATTGCAGGTATTCTGAATTAAGAAGACAAGAACATCAATCTTTCTTCTCCAAAATCATATCTTAAACATGTAAGTATTGGTGCTTTAATTGTATGAAATTGATTCTTGAAATTTTTAACTTACAATATTCACTGTATGAGGTAAAAGAAAAAACTTGTCGTTCCTCCCATAATTATTGGACAATAATTTTTTTTTTGTTATAAGAGAAAAAATAATAGAAGAAAAAGACTAGCTAATTACATTCAAAAACAGAGATGCATAAATAAAAGAGGGGGGTCTATTCCAAACTTGAACTCGCGATCCAAGTCTGCAAGCTTCCCGCGCTAAACTATCCACTGTACCATTCCTACTCTGCTCAATATGCACCAGATTGAGGCTCTGAAAGGTCCCCCATAAGCTCTCGCACCCTACTGATATCCTCCCAATTCCAAAATGTACTTGCATCACACCTTGGCTGTAATGCTTTCACAATCTGATCACAAAATAGTATATATACACGCTTATAACTTATTGAAAACATTTCAAAGAAACAAAAAGGATCGTCTAATGTCTTCAAAAAAGTTTTGGATAAATCTCCATAATCATCACTACAAAAAAAATGTTATTTAGTGGGGTTTTTTTTTGCATTTAGTGGGGGTTTTCAACCCCCACGAGTTACTTAGCGGGGGTTTTGAAAAATCCCGAAGTTACACTCCCCACAAATCATTAGCGGCGTTTTTCAGCAAACCCTGGTACCTGTATATGGATTTAGCGGCGGTTTTTAGCGGGGGTTTTAAACCTCCCTTATCCGCAAGCTTTTTTAACGGGAGTTTTAAACCTCCCTTAAATGCAAGAGATTATTTACAGCCTAGAATATATTCTAGGAACATTTTTAACCTCATAATCCAACATAACAAAACACTTCAATTAAAGAAACAAACCCATAGACAACTTACAATCCAAAATAACCCATACACAACTTTCAATCCAAGAAAGCCTATAGCTAGAATGTAAAAAACAATCTTTGAAGCCAGTTATCAGGTCACAATATGAAGTTCCTGAGTCATGCTAAAAGAAAGTTCAGATTACAGGAACTCAAAGGTTACAAATTTCCCATTACTCTGTCAAGATGAATATTCCAAACTGAAAAATATAGACTATTAAGTTCCGCTCGGTTTTCTTTGGAGTTTGGATTTTCTTTTCTTCTCTTACATGCTTTGCTTCTCTTCTTCTTCCTCATTTCATTATGGGGTAGGGGTTGGTAAAAAAACTAGATAGATACATTATACAACACCTCATCAATCATCATCTAAATATCAAGCATAAATGTATCATGAACCAACCTGAATAACATTTATAACTTGCTTGGTTGCCCATCCAAATAGAGTAATACCAATTAGGAAAGAAATCAATGATATATTTTGGAGAGTACTCCATACAACCTGAAAATGAAAACTTGAGAAACTGAGATTATAGCAAGAAACCTTTCAGATAAGTAACAACAGTAGAAAGTAGAAACAAAGAGAGAAAATTTACATCCATCAATTTCCCTGTTTGAGTCTCTGAAAGATAAAACAGAGTTAAGTAAAGAACCTGTAGTATATTAAGGATAAGAAGCATGTGTTTATTGGGTGCACTACTGGTCTTAATTTCTTTCATTCTCAAGGTATATGCTATTGCTTACAGCATAGGTCGGTACACATCTTCTATAACAGGTAAAAAAGGAAGGAAAAGAAAGTAAGCTTAAAATGTAAATTTAGTTGGAGAACCACTAGTAACTGACAAATCCTACAAATTGAGCTAAAATTAGCAGAGACTATAGAAGAAGGGGCAAGTGACTGTTTCCTAAGATGGACATAAGATGAACAACACACCAAAAATCTAAACTTCTCAAAGCATCTATCTCATTTTTCTAGAGAAATTACACTAAAACCACTTCAAAAGTCCATCTTCTAAAGTGTCATGATCTTATTTATTTATTTATAAATTATTCTATGATTATGAACACACAGTTTTCTCTGCAGCATCCCAGGCCTTCTTTCTTTATTTCAGTTTCAACTTTGTCAGTTACTATTTTCACTCGTTCAAATATCAAAACCAATCCATTCATTTGTTTTTTAATATTCTCTTTTCCCATTCTAACTAGTATAAATATATCTTCTAAAGTGTCATGATCTTATTTATTTATTTATAAATTATTCTATGATTATGAACACACAGTTTTCTCTGCAGCATCCTAGGCCTTCTTTCTTTATTTCAGTTTCAACTTTGTCAGTTACTATTTTCACTCGTTCAAATATCAAAACCAATCCATTCATTTGTTTTTTAATATTCTCTTTTCCCATTCTAACTAGTATAAATATATTTCCACACCCCTCACTCATTGCCACCCCCCATCATAACAACTCTCATTCTTGCCTGCTCTTATCTTCCTAGAAGTAACAACCCTCACCAATGTTTCAGAACTTCATCCTACTTCACTAGTTTAAACGAACTCCAAATAGATGTTTCATTCTCTAACCTATATAGTTCGTACACTTTAGACAACCAAACATGTCTAGGATAAAAAAATACAACCTATGGCTATCCTCAAGTTTCTCGCATGATCTATCAATACTTCAACCTTCACTGTTACACTGTCCCTTTGAAATGCAATTTACATGTGAATCTGGATAAAAACAAAACGAATTGATACAAACAACCACTGAAGATTGAAGAAGAAAGAAAACTGATGTCATTGAAGTAGATGCACTCCAGAACAAGGATCATAGGAATCTGGTCTATATTATTTTTTCTGTGTAGTGCACACAGGCTAAGATGCTAATTAGTCATAAACTCATAACGCACCACTAAAAGCATATACATATTCTACTCAGCAGTATTTATTTCTCCCAAGGAAGATTTGAAAACGATACATGGTTTAAGAAGAAAGTGTTCAAATGGCGAAATTAAATTTCACCAAACAGTCAGTTTATATAAATGAGTTAAGCTCAAGTTTTGCAGGCTAACCATTAAAAGCTCATTAATATCTTGTGTGTATGTAAGCTGATTTTTGTGGGTTGTGGAAACGCTTGAACCTTGGCATGACTGCATAAACAAAGCAAAAACCTATCAAGCAACAAAATGATTAATAGCTCAAAATGACAGTACCAATCAGTTCCCAATAACAGTATAAAAAAAATTCTGCTTCATAAAATATTGAAATGATAAGGAAAATATGTTCTTGTAGTGCAATAGAGATTGCCTTGAAACTTATTCCTGCCTAAAACACAGTTAAAAGGAGAAAACAAGCCATTAAACATCAACAAGAACAAGCTCTTATGGGGAGCAAGCAAAACATAATACCATCACTGCTTATAGAAATATAAAATAGAGATATGCAGCTATAAGGGATAATCCCATTTATACTGGCTACAAACATCACCAACACAAGACTTGGAAAAGTAAATATAAATACTAGTGTGCAACGTTCTTCTATAACAGAATATGCAGCTGATGTCAATGCTAGATGCTGATATCAAACAGAATAAATGATTTTATACTATTCGCTTTGTTTCTAATATAGGAATTTTAGTAGCTAAAAGGGGTTCCCCATTCAGATTCAACTTGAGTATTTCATTGAAAAATTGGGATAGATCCAAGTTATCAATCGTATGAAACAAGTCAACACTCCCAGAAGTCAATTGAAACTGGAAAACCTGTATTCACTTCCACAGTTTTACTCGATCATATCATACCAATCCAGCCATAGAAATGCAAGTGAAGCAGAGATTGAGCGTTTTCTCGTGAAACACTGGAGATTGAGGAATCATGAAGAGAATCGAGAGTAGATTTTAGGGTTTAATCGAGAGTGGAATCAGGAGAGTGAAATTGAGAGTCGAATCAGAAGAAATCGAGAGTGAATCATATTGAAATCGGTGGAAATTGAGAGATCAAATCAGGTTGCAATCGGTGGAAATCGAGAGATCAAATCGGTGGAAAGGATTCAGGAGCTTCCATGGTTAACGAATCAGGTTGCAATCGAGAGAGTCAGAATGAGAAACGAGTTCAGAGTGAGAGTGAGATGAGAGTTCAGAGAGTGAAAATTGGGAGAGTTAATAACGTAATTTTTTGCGGGGGTTATTAAAACTTCCCCTAACTAATGAAAATTAATGTAATCTGCGGGGGTTTTAACAACCCCCGCTAAATAACCCCCACTAAATAACGTTTTTTTTGTAGTGCATAGGTGGGCCAATGATATTTAAGACAAGGGTGTTACTATCACTTATTTTAAACTTAAGACTAAGTGATTTAACTTAAATTTTATGTAAGCTTACATAGATAACCAAAAATTTAGTTTGCCGGCCAATTACACCAAAGTCCAAACTGCTATTGCTTAAAGGTGAATAAAATTGACTTATGCACATTGATGGAAAACTGGCCTGCCCATGCATCTTTCAAAACTTTACTTCTTATGACACTAGTGAAATGTAATTAAAGAGAACTTCCCCAAGAGTCAACAAGATTGAGACACTAAGTGCATCTTTTACAATTAATTCTTGAGCCAAAATCAATTACGTGAGACTAAACTGTGAGAAGCTAACCTGAGTAGCTTCTAACTGCTAGAATTAATTCTGGAAAATATAAGTTTATACAAACATGCTATAAGACTAAAAGTATGCATTTCCTTTAATCTTGAAATACCTTTTTCTCTCTACGAGATTAAGCTAAAGCAACCACAGGGCAACTCTCCTTTGGCAAGTTATTCACATGGATTCTAGCTAGAGGCAGCTTCAAGAATACTTACTGTTTACCTGCCAATAGAGAGGGGCCCTATTGCTGATTTGCTTATTAATTGATAAGCTCTCCACTAATTGATTCCGTGCTTGTGCCCTGATCTTCCTTGATTTGAGTGTGACACAATTTAGCAGACTTTATAGCAATGAAGATAGAATAAACCACTGAAACATTGGCATATGCTATGGATATCCACTAAAAGCAGTTTTTTTCAGGCTCACATTTGCTCCATTAAATTGTTGATTCCGAATAGCCTAGAGTCAGAGCACAAAAAGCTTTATTGGTCCATCCAACCATTTCATATTATTCTCTCTAATGAAGGGAAGTGGAAAAAAGAAGCTGTGAACAAAACCAGGGTATTTTTAAAGAATATCATAGTTGTATACTTTAAATCAGGACTCGTATAGTTTTATTTATGTTCGGAAATAAGGCAAATAACTTTTGAAAGTCACTTTCATTTCTGATCAGGAGCGAGACTGATTCAGACATGGAAAGTCTTATATTGAAGGAATTGATTTTGGTTAATTTCATTAGTTATATTGCTTAATTAGTTTTGGTATTTTGTATAGTCATTTTGGTGATTAGTTAGTACTTGGTTCACTACTAGTATATAAACTGCATTTGGCCTTTTGTTTGATTACTTTTTCCAAATCAGATTTTTCTCTATCACTTGATCTCTTTCACTTTCTGTTTTCATTAGTTCATGATATTAATTTAAGCTACACTATTCACCACGGAATCCTATTATCCTAGTGCTATCAGTTTTGATTTAAGTTGCTTCAATCACCCTTATCTTTTGGGCTCCCCCTTACTGCATAATATAAATGCATGTCCTGCACTGAAGTGCATTGTGCAAGTTGATCCTGCAAAAAAATTAACTATTTCAATTTGTGCAGTAGAAATAGGATAAACCGGTGAAACAATAGCATATGCTTTAGATATGCTATGGATATCCAAGGAGCTGATTCCTCTTGGTAATTCATCTCAATTTTCTTTTGTGTAGCAGAAGGGAGATCAGATAATGACTACTCATTCAGTGTTCTTTACTTCTCCTCCTTATGAAAACACTCTTTTCGATCCTATGATTTGGTGTGAGAAAAGCAAAACAAATAAAAAATATCAAAGAGACGTTTCATAGATATATTTCTATGCAGACGATTTTTTTTAAAAAGCCAATAAAATTAGTTAAAATGATACAAGGGTAACTACCAACCCAAATAGAATCTACAGGGATTGAGTACATAAGAGTGGATTAATTGATCGACCACTCAAAAAATAGAGAAGCTAAACACATCACAAATTTCATTGGGAGACATTAACTAGCCAATAATCAGGGATTCACACTCCAAATATATAACACTTTCATTTTCACTTAATTTTATTTCTACCCCACTCTTCCTTTCTTATCATATCACATGTAACATCTCATTAATTTTTTTATCTTCTCTTTCCATCTCTTTCATTTTTCCAACTCTTATTCAATAATTATTAGGTGTAAATACAACACTGTTCTTAACCAGCCCAACTTGATGTGCAATGTTGTTGCATACCTGGGTGTGTTTAATGACAATACGAAAATGATTGGTGTACACCTCCACAATTAGGCGTAGAGACATTTAAAGTGAGGTAGGAAAATAAAAAATATATAAATGATAGATATGATATATAATATAATGTGACAACAAGGAAAAAATAAAGAGAAAAATGAGATGTACTTATAAAGTCGCCTCCATCAAAAGATAATTATTCCAGTATAAAACAATAGTGAGCAAATCAGATTAATGGAGGTAGGAGACCCTTAAGATATGTCTGCTTTAGTATATAGATGAACATAGAGATTACAAGAGGTTCCCCCTTTTGTAGGGGTTGGAGTGTAAACCTAGATACATGGATTTAGGCCTTGGTGTGCGCAAAACGGCCCATACAAACATAACTCGTCCATGAAGGGGGTGGATCGCTTAAGTCTATAAAGTGCATTAATTGCCAACAACGCGTGAGAAAAATATAAATTGTGTGGGACGCCACAATGAATGGTGTGAGCCCGTCCATAAGATGAGAAGTCATGATGGCTTGCCATATGTGATGTCGTCCATAAGGTTTCTCAGGAATTGCATTACCAGCAAAGTCATTCCCGAGTAAAATGAAAAATGTGTTTGGTTAGACAATGCTTTTTAAAATCATTTAATAGAAAAAAATATAAAAGTGGAAAATAAATAGTTGAAGAGAGAGTTCGTGGACAATAACTTTCATTTCCATGGAAATGCAAGATTCTTTCTTTGAGATGAGAATGAAATTTAAAAAATCATGTGTAATTTACTTGCTTTGGAATCTTTCATACCCGGGAAAAAAATATTTAAACTTCTATCTAACACGAGAATGTTACTTTCCCAACCTCACGTTATCGGGAATATTTTGAGATGCCTATCTACCAATCAAGTAATCTTTTTTCAAGCGAGAAGACAAAGGTCAATTATAATTAAGTAATGATTCATTCACACCTCATCTTCTCTTCCATCTCATTTCCACACATTTTTCTTTCTATCATTTTCTGCATTTCTTATCACATCACGTATTATATATCACACTTCTCTTTTTTTTCTTCATACTCATCTAAGGTGGAGGTGGAAAACAATTGTAAACAAAACATTACTCATTATAATCACTTAAGCTATATATAGTCACTCAACAAGTTCATGTAGTGGAGAATTTCAGGATTCTTGCTTCAATTAAAAGCTGAACTTTAAAATGTAGAAGAATCTCAAGTATGGAAAAATGTTTCAATCCTATGTCGACATCTTTTGAACCTTCAAGATATATATGCCATTAATTGTTAAGAAAAAGAAGTATGTATAGTAATTTTCACATAAGTATAAGTATATCCAAAGTATAACCTCAAGCAGATTCCTGAGTTTTTTGCTATATAACTTGTAGGGAGTGTCAGTCACTGCTTGACATACTTGAGGAGTAGGACTCATACTCAGTACTCATTAATAAGCAAATCATTCATCGGGCATCTCTCTTTTGGCAGGTAATGGCGACCGGTTAATTGGTTTTTGTTTATCGCAAAACCAAAATAAATATCAGTGACTTGCCAAAGGTGAGCTGCCCTATGAGTGTTTAGCTTAGACATTCTTCTTCTTTGCCTGCAATGCAATTGTTGAAGAAGGCCATGTGAGCTTGGAGAGCAATTAATAGCTTGCTAGCAATGTAGAAATTAAAGAAATGCAAATTTTATAGTGTTCTTCATTAGGGAAAATATTTTATTGATCTGAAGTCAGAAATTGTTCCCTTTTATCCTTTGGCTACGCTTGATTTGTTATAAAAATATTCACTTCATAGTTACTTTTTTTTTATTTTTTGAAAGCAGAACTTTATTCATAGAATGAAATAAATTTCCTAAGAACAGACCTCTCACGGAAGAAGAGCCAAACCACCTAACGACCCGAATGATGAACAAACGTTAGAAATGAGCCTCGTTAAAACCTTACTAGGAAAAACCCAATGGGAAAAACCCTAGTGAAGAAAAAAGAGTGCCACATTTCTAAAGATGACATCAAAAACAAAATATCAAATTTTATACCCACAAAAAAAAAACATAAGTTAACCCATGACCCATAAAAGCGTCTTGCAGCTACGAAAAAATCACACCTATGCCAAAAACCATACAAGAAAAGCCCCTGCAACAATCCATGTTCAACCATAATCTTACTCTGCCATAATAAAAGGAAACACCCCCATCCAAAACTCAACCATACACCTATCCCCCACGGCCCCACCAATATATTATCCTCACTCAAATAAACCAGCACCATCCTCAAACCACCATTTAAACTCATAAAAAGACTACTGCTATCCAGAAACTCACCCCTGCTACACCAGTAGAAAAATGTCCCCAGCTGCATCATCACACCAGAAATCATGAACCGATATCTGCTACTATAGCATTAGATCAACAACCCCACCCACTCAGATTAGCCGATGCCAAAATTCAAAACATATGCCATAAGCCTCCAACTTTCCCAGCAAACTATCAAAACACATTACTACTTGAAAAAGCTTTCATGGCCTATGCTCTTGTCTACCCAAACAATAGCGGATGATTATTTTTTATTTGTTCCAGGAGACCCTGAAGTGCTACCTCCTCATCTCCTCTGAACACCAAGCCCAACTCCTTTCCCAACAACCAAGTCTCCTTTGCTCTTGTCTCCAAATCCACCTCACACGAAACACCTTCCGACCAGTTTACATCAGCCACCACTACACATTTAGGCTTGTTCTTACTCCCTTTTGGTCTCCCTCTCTTCCCCTTTGTCTTCTTAGCTTGTTTACTCACCCTTTTGTTGCCCTGGTTTTTCCTCGCACACTTCTTTCTTTCCCTGTTTGCTGTTCTTATGTCCTCAAGTGTGCAATCCAAATCATTATCAATTACTTGATCCTCAAAGTCATCCACCTCACGGGTCCCAGCAGATTTTAATTCATCCGCCAAGAAAGAACCTTCACCTTCACCTGCTTGTGTCTCCACTGAATCCCTTAAGCTCGCAACAACATTTAACGTTCTCAACGATAGCCGTTTTCCTTCTAAACCAGTTTGCACCGGCGTATCCTGTTGTGGCACGTGGCTCGTTAGCAAGTGGCCCTGTTGCAACTTACCATCCCCCACTAAACTTCTATCTTCAAAAAGATTTGCTGTTAACGTCGGCCCCACCTCTATAAAAATAGGATTTGCCCACACTTTCACACACGGCCATATAGGTTGCCAAACATCACGCAATTCTGAGCCCAGCCCACCTTCTTGTCCCATGATTCCCGTAATTTTGTAGCCAACACATGATTCTTTCCATCCACCCAAATTTAAATTTGGTGAATTCTGTGGTGCCTGTGGTAAAGTATGGGTGTGGTGCCTCCTTGAGGTCTGTGCAATAGGAATGTGACATGTGGCCACTACTACATCTATTTTTTATTTTTTCATCCATTTTCAGCCTTTTTCCAATAAATCGAAAAAAATACCGAAATTAAAAATAGGAAGGTCCTTTTAGCAATTGTTTGAAACTTGGCTGTGGTAAAAATCTATCTACTGATTTTTACCATCATTGAAGATTGGAACTGATTCCTATTCAACCTCTCACTCTTCCACTCATCTTCATCTTCAACTACTGCACTCATCTTCACCAGTGACGACAGAAATCATCCAAGAGACCATCACCTAATTCGCGTTGCCCTAATTTCTCTGCTCTCTGCTACGTCAATCGGTGAAATCCTCGTTTCGATTCATCCTCCGTCTGCGTTCTCGTTCACCGGTCAAGATTCAAGATCTAAAGGTGTGTTTTTGAAAATATCTTCCATTATTTTGCAGTCGTGTTTGTGTGATTTTGGGGATTAGGGTTTAAAAGCTTTTGAGTCAATTTGTTTTCAAAAATACTGGGATTCATGTTTATTGTGCTTTTCGGGTTTAGGGTTTTATCGTCATAGTCTATGACAATCCAAATCCTTTCAAAATTTTTAAAACCCGATTTGTGTTTCTGTGATTTTGGGTATAAGGGTTTTAGGTTTGGAGTCAATTAGAAATCGTTCTCTTGCAATACACCATGAGGCTTTCCCAAACTTAGCTTACTGAAAATTTAGTAAAACTCTTCCATGTTCAAGTCTGAACAAATAAATCTGCTACTGCATTAGAGTTTCCCGTCAAATTTCAGGACTTTCTAATTGGATGAATCATCCTTTATAGTTAAAAAAAAAATCAATGTCATTTAGCAGAGTGGAGAAGTATGGTTAATAGATATAAATTAGGTACTGGGATTCATGTTTATTGTGCTTTATCGTCATATAGTCAATGTGAATCCAAATCCTTTCAAATTTCTCCATTTAGTAGTTCTTCATAGACGTGACTGCAAATTTGAATCTTTATGGTATTTAGGGTGTTTTGTTCTATATTGGTGTTGTTTCATTTAGTTGTTTTTTTGAGTTTCTTATTACAACCAAGAACTGAGAGCTGGGATTAATGTCTCTGTTTCATTTTAGGTTGTTCCAAAATGGTTGAAATTAATGAAGAGGCTCATGTGGACTTGTCTAATTCTGGAGGCATGAATGAGTCTGAGGCTCTGAATGATATCTCAGATAATTCTGATGGAGATGATGTGGTCAATAATGATTCTTCCCAACAACAGTGCAAGCTAATTCCTGAGTTGACTATTGATGAAATTAGGAAGCTGGAGTTTTTGTCTGAGCAGGATGCCGTTGAGTTTTACCAGCACTATGCCCAGTTTAAAGGTTTTGGGGTTAGGAAGGATGATGTTCGGCGCGATCGAAAAGGTAATGTTGTTAGTCGCCAGCTTGTTTGTAATAGGGAAGGTGAGAGACATGAGAAGCATTTGAAAAAGGTTAGTCGAGTGAAAGAGGCTAAGCCAATTACCAGAGTATCATGCCAAGCTAAATTTCGTGTACGTTTCGAGGCAAACTCCAGCAAGTGGAAGGTTGTTTATTTTGAACCTGAGCACAATCATGAGTTGACACTAGCTAAGCAAGTTCATTTAATTCCGGCATTCAGGGGATTGACTAATGGTGATAAGGCTCAAGTTGACACACTAAAGCTCTATGGCGTGAGGAGTTGCAACATAATGGGTCTCATGATGGGACAAAAAGGAGGTCATGATTCAGTTGGTTTTTTGAAAAAGGACTTATACAACCATGTCGATAAGAATAAAAGGATCAGTTTAGGTGCTGGTGATGCTTCTGGTTCATTAAACTATTTTACGCGGAAAGGGGAGAAGGATCCGATGTTTTATTTCAGGTTCACGAGAACAAGTAATGATAATCTTGAAAATTTGTTCTGGTGTGATGGAACCAGTCGTCTTGACTACCAAGCTTTTGGAGATGTAATCGTGTTTGACAGCACTTACAAAAAGAACAAGTACAACAAGCCTGTTGTTATATTTTCTGGTTACAATCATCACAAGGAGACTACTATTTTTGCATGTGCATTGGTTTCTGACGAGACTGTGGATACTTACAAGTGGGTTTTACAAAGATTGGATGAAGCTATGTTTGGGAAGCATCCTAAAGCTGCCGTGACAGATGGAGATAAAGCTATGCGTGAGGCAATTAAGGTAGTGTTTCCAAATTCAACCCACAGGCTTTGTGGATGGCACATTCAGCAAAATGCAGTTAAGAAAATTCATTTGCCTAAATTCTTAGATGACTTTGACTATTTGATCTTTGGTAATTTCAGTCCTCAGCGGTTTGAATCAAAGTGGGAGAGTATGATTGAAAAGTATGATCTTCGTGAGGACAAATGGATTAAACAAATGTATGAAACAAAGGAGATGTGGGCAACTGCATTTATGAGAGAGAGATTTTTTGCTGGAATTAGGACTACCTCGCTATGCGAAGGTATCAACTCTTTCATTAAGAAGTATGTGACGTGCAAAAATAGTATGCTGGATTTCATTTATAATTTTGAGAGAGCTGTGGAAGAGTATAGGCACAATGAGTTAGCCTCTGACTTTAGGTCATGTTATGGGGAGCCTGTGTTAACCACTGCTTTGAGTGGCATTGAACAAGGAGCTGCTAAACTGTTGACCAGAAATATGTTTAGGGAAGTTAGACATGTCATGGAACAAGCTTTGAGCCTTAACCTTGTTGAACGGTCAGAGGTGTGCAACACAGTAATGATAAAGCTGAGTGTATGTGGCAGATCCAGTTCTCAATTCTTAGTTGTTTATGATAATAATCAGACCACATTTGAGTGTGATTGTGGGCTATCTGATTTTAAGGGCATTCCTTGTTCTCACATCATATGTGCTATGAGGATTGAGGACTTCACCACATTTCCTGCATCTCTTGTTTCCAACCGGTGGTTCAAGACTGCGAAGGTGGATTACATACACACAATACCCTCCATTGAGCTTGATTCTGAAAAAGTGAAATTGTTGCGTAGAGGTGCCATTTCTGCTGCATGCAATTTTCTTAGTGAATATGCCGCTGATGATGCTACAGATTTTTCAGCCGTAATTGAGGATATATACAAACTGGTCTCGAAAGTTCAGAAACGTCGTCATCCGAAATCTACTGAAGGTAATTTATTTGTGATTCGTGACCCAGTTGTCGTGAGAACCCGAGGTGCACGAAAGAAGTTGAAGACTAAGAAGAAGAAAAGACTCTGTTCTAATTGCAGAAAGAGTGGCCACACAATCCGGACATGTCCTACATTGTTTGAGGGAATCGAAGATGATGAAGTAGATGAAGGAGATTCATCTGTTGAGCTGGATGATGATAGCATTACTGAAAATGTAAGGCAATGTTGTTTCTTGTATTTGTCATTTTGTTATTATTGAAACATGATGTTTTGATTATTTTATTTGAAATTGCAGACTGTGGTGTCATTAGCAGGAGGAGATAATGGAGGTTCTACTTCAAGGCAAATAGGCACAGCCAAAAGAAAGGCAAGCGTAAACACACTGTTTATTGTTGCCTTGATTTATATTACATTTCTGTAATTGAATGAATAATAACTAATATTTGGGTACAAACTTTAGGTTGGAGATAATGGCAATGTTGGTAGTGTTCAAGGTAATGAACGCGATGTTTTATCACCGTCAGCTGGTCCACAAATTGATGCTGCAGGTCCTACGCTGAATTTTGGGGACGGAATGAATATGTTCCCTCAATTTCCCCCACCTAGCCAGATTTTCCATTCGTTCCCGCCATATTCTTCTTTCCCTTCTTCCAGTGGAAGTCAGCAGTTTTTGTCCACTATTCATGAGGTTGAGAGGAGAGCAAAGATGGCAAAGAGGGATTAGTTTTGTCCAAATTATGTTTACCATATTTTGCATTATATCATGTTTAAATGGGGCTTTGTTTATGTCCAGGATGATTTTGACTTATGGTGGTATTAGACAATCATTTTCCTTGAATCATGTTGCATTTTTTTTTTGAACGAATTGAATCATGTTGCTACATAATGGATGATGTCATTGTTATTTTTTTCTAATAATTTTTATTTTATCTGGAAAAAAAATTGAAAATCAGGCTAAGGTTTGATGTGGTGGATTCAAAGACAAGACCACCAACAACTATTAAATTAGACTAACCACTGAACCAAAGCAACTTTATGTTGCTATCGTTGGAATTATTTTTGTTATTTTATTGATATAATAATAATTATAGGTATAGTACTAAAATTAACCAATAATGTCACATTGTTATTGAAAATTTGAAAGAAAAAAACTTAATTAATAGTTAAAAAAACTTTGATGGGTTGGATTTGAACTCAGGACCACCATATACCATTAATTCTTTCTTTCTTACCATTTGAGCTATAGTAGTAGTTTGAAAATGATATTGAACCTATTAATATTAAACAAATATTAATGTGCATATCGAAAGCAAGATTTTTAAATAGTATAAATTGACAAAAATATGCTCAGTGAGAATTGAACCAGAGATATCAAACAATGTGTTAGGGTATAATCACTAAGATCATGAATGTGACCCTAATGGGTCACGTTGAGGAATCCGTCAAGTGTTAGGGTTTAGCCACTAAGATCACCAATGAAAGTTGTATAATTAAGTTGTAGTTCTTCAAGTTAGCTTCGGGCCAAGTTAAAGGCTGCTTTCTCGAAAATGAAAGTTGTAGGTCTTCAAGTTAGCTTTCCAAAGACATATTACGCGCCTCACAAAAACAATCACAACAACTAAGATGTGAGGAATCCGTCGATGAGTTGAGGAATCCGTCGATGTGTTAGGGTTTAGCCACTAAGATCACCAATGAAAGTTGTATAATTAAGTTGTAGTTCTTCAAGTTAGCTTCGGGCCAAGTTAAAGGCTGCTTTCTCAAAAATGAAAGTTGTAGGTCTTCAAGTTAGCTTTCCAAAGACATATTACGCGCCTCACAAAAACAATCACAACAACTAAGATGTGAGGAATCCGTCGATGTGTTGAGGAATCCGTCGATGTGTTAGGGTTTAGCCACTAAGATCACCAATGAAAGTTGTAGAATTAAGTTGTAGTTCTTCAAGTTAGCTTCGAGCCAAGTTAAAGGCTGCTTTCTCGAAAATGAAAGTTGTAGGTCTTCAAGTTAGCTTTCCAAAGACATATTACGCGCCTCACAAAAACAATCACAACAACTAAGATGTGAGGAATCCGTCGATGTGTTGAGGAATCCGTCGATGTGTTAGGGTTTAGCCACTAAGATCACCAATGTGACCCTAATGGGTCAAGTTGAGGAATCTGTCGATGTGTTAGGGTTTTGCCACTAAGATCACCAATGATCCCTTCGAGCCTCGTGAAGGACACCGTGATCATTCAAGGGACCTTGTTAAGGAATCCGTCGATATGTTAGGGTTTAGCAACTAAGATCATGAATGTGACCCCAATGGGTCACGTTAAGGAATTCGTCAAGTGTTAGGGTTTAGCCACTAAGATCACCAATGAAAGTTGTAGAATCCGTCGATGTGTTAGGGTTTAGGAATCCGTAGATCACCAATAATCCCCTAATGGGTCACGTTGAGGAATCCGTCGATGTGTTAGGATTTAGGAATCCGTCGATGTGTCACTTTGAGGAAAAATAATGAAAAAATTTGTGGGTGATGCAACGGTTAAATAGAGAAAAAATTTGTGGGTAATGCAGCTATAATGAAAATATTTTAAGTTGTATAATAAGCAAATATTTTAGGCTGGATAAGAGAGAAAAAAAACGCTATATAAATAAAGATAAACGACTTTCAGGCAATGAAATTGGAAGCTGAAGAGGGTGGGGGGAGAGGGGCGTTTCAGAGTAGCTCTATCATTGGGACTTGTTGGGCAGATGATAATAATGGCGTCAGTTGATCTTCTCAATTCCACTATCAATTTCTCCTCATATATATGGCCTCCATTTATGATTGTTTCAACAAGGAAGAAGATAAACACTAGTTTCACACCATCAACAGATTGGAAGCCACCATGCGTGCAAAGGCAGCCCCCGGATTGCGACGAAGTCAGCGGAAGAGACGTCACCGGGAAATCGACTGCAACTCTGTCAATTCCCCGGACATGGCGAACCCATCTTTGATACTTCTGTCTTCCAGGTAACACTTATGTGATGTTTTTGATTCCCATATATTGATTTGGGGTTTAAAATTTGTGTTCATGTTTGGGGTTAAAATTTCTGCTTTACACCAGTTGTTGTATTTTGATGTTCCTTTGCTGACTTATCTGACATGCTACATGTAGTGATAAGATTTCTCTGGAAGAAGTGCACATGAAACTCGCAGAAGATAAGCAAAAGCAAAAGGATAAGAAAAAAAAGGTTGCAATTTTTGACCCATAAATGTGTTCAAATTTGCAATTTTTCAGAACTCGAATCCCTCGATGTTTTTTCATGATTCTTTATTAATTTTTTTTTAATCATTGTACCAGGAAGTTGTGGATGAAACTAAGTTCAATTTGATGGAGGCAAACATGAGAGCTCTCATGATGAGTATTGGGTGGTTGACCCAAACAGTGATGAAGTCCAACGATCTCGCCATTCAGAACACTTTGCCATCCCAATTTGAACCCTCTTCGTCAACTGTTTTTCAAAGCCCCATTGTACCTTCATGTAATACAATACCCACTGAGGTTGAAGAAATAATGACTCAATTGATTGCACCTTCTGATGCAAACCCAATGACAACACCAATTGCTTATCTGCCAAGCCCCACGCCTGACTTGCCAACCCCAACTACAGATCTGCCAAGCCCAACTGCTGAACTGCCAACCCCAACTACAAATCTGCCAACCCCAACTGCTGAACTGCCAACCCCAATTTTTGACATACCGGACCCAATTGGTGAAATACCTGAGAACCCAGCAATAACTGCTGGTACTTCTGACCCAACTGCTGAAAAATATAAGCCTTTGGTGTGTCCTCCAAACCCCACCTCATTGGTTAGGCAACTCTTCTCCCAATCCCAAGTGAATTCTGACCTTGAGTCCTCCCCGTCGGTCTTGAATTGTCAAAAGATAGCAGTACCATGCTATATTCCACCAGTAAGTTATGCTACTATGAAATTACAATGTTATTGTAACATGTATGATATAATTTAGGTGAAATTTATTTTATTATAATGTCTTCCTTGTTATTATGTTTTATGCAGTTTTTAACAAAAATATTCAAAGCAGAACACACATATAAACTGTCATATGCTGAGACGGCCGTAGCATCATATGTCTTCAAGAAAACCAAAAAGGAAGATGATGCTTGGTAAGCCATTTATTATAACATAATTTTACTTAATTCTAAAAATGTAATACAAACTATTGCTCCAAAAAATGTTATTAACACTTGGTACATATACTTGGCAGGAAGGAGAATTTGGTAAAGCCTAACATCCCATTCGCAGACGGCACCCGAGGTGTACTGCACAGCCTAATGCCAAAACAACACTTGACTAAGGATGTGATTAATTTGCTTGCTTGCATGTTGACTACAAGGGAGCGGTCATTTGCGCAGAATCCTGGAGTTTGGTTTTTACCAACAACTGTTTCGGTAATTACCTAAATCCCATAATTTTCAAATTAATTAATCAAAAATACATGCTGACCTTAATTTTTTTCCTTTAAATTTTAGCAAGCTGTATTGTCATGGACTCCTCATCCTGATTCGACCAAAACATTCTACAAAAGACACTTCATGGGGAAAATTGACTTGCTGTCAAAGGTATTTCTATAACTTTTGTTCAAAAATTTCCAATTCTAAAACAATGTTTTCTTACAATATTGCTTTCATTTTTAGATGTTTGTACCTATTAATGACGATAGCAAGCATTGGTATCTTCTGGTGGTGGACTTTAACAAAAAGGAACTGGTCTATCTGGATAGCTTTCCGGATCAAGACATAATGACAACCAGAATTAGACACACAAAACTGCTGGTATAAAAAAATTACTTATATCTGGTCACTTTTTCAAATCATGCGCTAACAATTTGTATTTTATGGGGCTGCTAGTGTCTTTATTTAGAGGAACTTCTGGCTGATGGCTCATTTTATATCTCCTCTGATACTCCAAAACCTATTGTCTCTGCATTCAAAGTGGTTGTTCCTAACGGAGGGAGGGTTCAACCCAATGATTCGTAAGTTATAATTTTGTTTACTTGACAAGTTAATCAAATATTAAAACTCTTAATTCATCTTTTTCTTGCTGTCATAGAAATGATTCTGGTGTATGGGTCGCCTCTTGGATGAACCAGATGGGAGGCAATGGGTACAATATCAAGGTAAGCCACATTGCAACTTCAAGATTTTTTTGTTCAAAATTAGGTTTTTGTTTACTGATTAATAAATTAATTTATTTCTTGTAGGTAGATAACTTCACGAGATTGAAGCTGGGTGTGGACCTTGTTTTGCATTCACATAACTTGCTTCAAGGACAGATGCTGACAAAGGCTTTAGATTATTACCAAAGGATCGTTGAAGCTTCAAAAAAGAAGAAAAAAGTGCCTCAAACTTGCTAAAATATCGTGTTATGTTGAAACTTTTTGTCTCGTTGATTTGGGTTTTGTCTCGTTGAAACTTGCGCAGTGTTAGACGCTTGTCATTGTAGCCATTTTGTTAAACTTTAAGCCAATTTTGATTTTGTATGCTGGATTTTGTTTTGGTGATCTTTCGATTTTAATACACTGCCTTTTGACTGTCTTTTGATGACATTGCCTTCCTACAGTTAATCTATTTTCATTAAATCAAAATTGTTAAGTCTTTTTTTACTTGATATTTCACTTTATGACAAGGTTGCTTACTACATGTCATGGCTTATTCTCGTTACTCTGGAAAAACAAGTGGACTTATGGTTTGTTTACGCTTGATCTGAAAAAGAAAAGATTCAGAGAAATCACCTATCATTTTTCAATTAAGTGATTTGGCTTAAATTGATCCTAAACTTAAGTTGCGTTTCCAAAGTTTTTTCCACACACTTGTAGTATTATTAAGTGTTTCTAAAGACTTAAGTGATTCTAAACACTTAAGTTGCGTTTTGGCTGAAATTGATCCTAAACACTTAAGTTGCGTTTTGGCTAAAATTGATCCTAAACACTTAAGTTGCGTTTTGGCTTAAATTGATCCTAAACACTTAATTTTATTTTCCCTCTATCTTATCTAATTTTTTCCAAAGTTTTTTACAACCAAATATACTACCAATTTGGCTTAAAAGAACTTAAGTTTCCAATTGCAAAACATGGGGCCAAAGCTTCAAAAAATACTACAAATGTCAATAGCTTAAACATAACAATCCAACCAATCTCACCACGTCTCATGTTTACTTCACCTGGGACCAAAGCTTCAAAAAATACTACAAATGTCAATAGCTTAAACATAACAATCCAACCAATCTCACCACGTCTCATGTTTACTGTTTCACATAACCACATTTAATTCACTTAAACAAAATTAATAGAATTGAAACAACCAATGAGACAACAACAATGATCAGATACATTTGCTCCCTTCTCTTGTATTCAGCGATCAAAGCTTGTGTCCTCTCTAAGCCTTCAAAGTTATCCGCAATTGGTGCCACAACTGGTGCATTAGAATGCAAATTATGCACCACAGGAGCCACAGAGGTTTCAACAACACCTTGCCCAGGAGCATCAATCCAGTCAAAATACCCACATGCCTACAAATATTTAACATTACATAAGCTTTAAGTTCCTTGCATACAATACA
This sequence comes from Lotus japonicus, assembly GCF_012489685.1. Taxonomy (NCBI): domain Eukaryota; kingdom Viridiplantae; phylum Streptophyta; class Magnoliopsida; order Fabales; family Fabaceae; genus Lotus; species Lotus japonicus. The sequence goes on along the minus strand of NC_080042.1, from coordinate 54,441,888 downwards.
ATACAATAAAAGTAAAAAAAAAAATTATACCTGCAAAGGACAATTATAATATCTTCGTCCGTAGTTATCACTGGACCATGATGTCCTAATGACTGGAACAAGACCGCAGTTGCATAACCTTCCATCAGCATAAATATTTCTTCTTTGTGGTGAACAAAAAGATTGGGATGCCATAGATAATTTTCTACAAAATCTACTAATATAAAGTCAATAGATTGAAACCTTAAACATAATGACATGACATTGCAATTTTTAAAAGCATCCATAAACTGTAACAAACAAACATCATCCATACAAAAACAACCACAAAATTCATCATAATCATTACAAAGTTCACACCAAACCACCAAAAGTTACATAACCAAGAACTTCAAAAATTCAACGCTGCTTCCTACGAATAATACTAACGTAAATCATATTATTAGCAACGCTATCTGGTCTAAAGTGCACGGTGTCCCCCCTCTTCAACTTGTTCTCCTTAACGAACTTATTCCAATCCTTCCCAATGTTGCAAGGAGTATCATCCTCTCCTGGATTCCTCCTTTTCAACTCACAAGCGTAGGTTCTACCCTCCGGGGTTTGTAGAATGTAACACCCCATTTTCTGTTATTAGGTTATTTATTATTTTATTTTAATTAGTATTATGGTATATGGCAATTAAGTGATTTTGTTAGATAATTAAGTGATTATGTGATATAGATAAATAAGGTTTTAGGGTTTAGTGTGAGTAATTGAGAGTGGGGCCCATTGTATGGCTATTTAAGGGTTAGGAGTGAAATAGAAAGAAAGAAAAGAAAAAAAATAAGGATTAGAAGAGAAGCAGAACAAGAAACACGTGAAAGTAGAGAAGGAGAGGAGAAAAGAGGAGAAAACTTAGAACTGATCTACAAGAGGTAAGGGTTTGAATTCATGTTTTATGGATTGGTATGATAGTGGATAATGATAGAAAGCATGATTTAGGAACCCTAGGTTGCAAAAATTCTCAAATTGAAATAGTTAGGGTTTGGTTTTTAGATGATTTTGGGGTAGATGATAGGCTTGCATGATGCGCAGAAATTTACGTTCTCTTGTACCCTTTTTCGGGCTATGTTAATGGCCGAATTTGAAGAAGTAGTCTTCATAAAAGTTGTAGGTTTTTCTGTTACGAAACCTTTGCCACTGGTTTCACGTCATTCCGACATCTGTAGCTCGAGTTATGTGTATTTTAGTGAGTATAGGTTAAGTTGTCCAGTTTCTTACGAACTACGGTTAGTGTACGATTTTTCCTGATTTTTGTACTTCGAATTGTGACTTGAAAATTTATAGAAGTTTACAAAACGTGTATACGGAACCATGATAAAAATATTAGATTTTTCTGAGTATATTTGATAATTTACATCTGTTTAATAGTTCATTAGATGTGTGGTGCGCGCACATGGCGAGTTGCGCAGGAAGATGTCGCAAGATGTCGCGACATGGCGAGTTGCGTAGGGAGATGTCATGAGATGTCGCGACATGGCGAGTTGCGTAGGGAGATGTCGTGAGATGTCGCGACATGGCGAGTTGTGCAGTGAGATGTCGCGAGATGGCGAGCATGAGCATGTCGCGAGTTTTTGGGAAAATTTAGAGAGAAATCCAGTCTTTAGGAAATAGTTGCAGAACCTGTTATATATGAATTATATTTAATTTACATCTATTTTTCATAATCATTATATGATGTTGTTTCTGAATTGATGTTATGTTTGAGATGCTAAGTTGTTGTGATTGCAAGTTGTATAATTGATAACATGTAATATGTGTTTTGTGCAACTGGTGATGAATATGCTAAAATAATTAGGACTTGGAGATGGTCTGAATATGCATATGTTAGTTGAGTTTTGCACAATACACTGCATAGTTGTCAAGAGGCAATGTTTGCTAGTTCTCGTGGAGGCTAGTGACTTGTCCCAAAACTGGAGTGGTTTTGAAGCCTAGAGCGAGGGCTTTATTGGTGGTTATCTGTCTGGAGTGGACGCGGTGATACCGCTAAGGATAACAACTTTGGTACCAAAGGCATTTGCACGGGTCTCACTTGAGTCATATGTGTTATGGTGATATTTTTGGAGAGATTTGATGTGGTGGTAATTAGAGACTATTATATATGTTCTAATTGAGCTATAATTTATGGAGTATTTGCCATAACTGTGAACTTGATTAATTATGTTAAAATTACATAATTTATTATTTGTTAGTGAATGTGAGTAATTTATGTGGAGCATAGATAAGCTTTTACATTATTTATTATTATGCTTATCCATATGATATGAGTTCTCACCCTTCTGTTGGAATGATGTTTTATGCGACATCGCTCAGGTACCGAAGATAGTGGAGCTTCTCGCGAGGGTTAGTTGGAGGAGCTAGTCTTTCATTTACGGTTTAGTTAGGGGAGTCATGCTCTGTTATGTAACACCGGGAAACGTTTAGTTTTGTACCTTGATGTTAAGAGTTACCTATGAACTCTCTTTATGTTAAATTTTGGAGTTGAAATAAATCCGCTGTGCTATGCATATGATGTTGCGACATTAAAGTTGGAAAATTTATATATTTATTATGAGCATGACAGGTGTTTTGATTTATGTTTCTAGAGAATAAGTGTGACACCCTCTGTGTTATGCATTTTACTCTGATTTATGATATATTATTATGCGGGGTTTAGAGGGTGTTACATAGAACAACGTGCTGCCAATTTGGCCTAACATGGTTCCGAACATACATCATGGGTAGTGACTGCAAAAAATAAAAAATACAGAATTGGATTAAATTTGAAACTTTCATTTGAGCAAAATGAACTTTTACACACTTCTTCATCTATTTTAGAACTTACCAAAGTCTGATCTCCTTTTGAATCTGATTTAGTAATCACCTTATCAAATGGGTGAAGAACCCTGTTCACACCATTTTCTTCCTCTCCTTCACTAACTTCCATAATTCCATCATCCTCCTCATCTACTTCAGCATCCTCATCATCTCCCACTGGATCCTCATCATCCACAGCCTCCTCATCACCATCATCAATTACTATAGGTTGGCTTAGGGAAGTGCCAACACCATAGCTAATTTCTTTCAGGGTACCATCCAAAATCTTCACAATAAATGTGTTTTTTCCAAAATAGAAAAAATCACATAAGTGATTTTCTTTCAGGCCATATCTCCTTACAAATTCAGCAACACATTCAAAAATCAAGCCCCCTAAGTTCCCAGCAAGTAACCTAAAAGAGAACTCCCCACCTACTGGATCCATAATGACAACACGATCCCCCAAGGCAGTTTTATGTTTCTCATAAAAATCACTCGGTACTTGCAGGTGCTCCTAAGAATTTACAAATAAACCTATTAAAACTTAAAAACAAAAGACTATACTACACAAATTCAAATTCAAATTAAAAAAAAACAGGATTACCATTTTGGGGTCTAACTCTACACTAAAATCAGGCCAAGTAGAGGGTTTCAGAGCATACTTTTGGACAGGACTCATCTCTTCAAAAATACAGTAAATCAGTTAATAATCCACACATATAGATGTAAGTCAAAGCATTCCATGCATTCAACAACAACCATGCAAAATAAATTATATCTTCAAGTGTAGCCCTTTCTCTTTCAGTACAAAACTTAATACATGCATATGTTTAGGACAGGTAGAGGAAAAAATAGAGGGTAAATTTAACAAATAAAAAAAAAACTCATTTTTACAGTTATGTTCAGTACAAAAAAATTCCAAACCCAAACTTGTAGCCTAAATGAGGCTAAATTTAACATTCAAAACTCCTTTTTCCAGTTCAGGCCAGATTCAATCACAAGAAAACCGTACATGCATATGTTCTTCATAATATAAACATGATCCACAATATAAAAATCAAAACTTTTTTCAGAGAAGCTTGGGGATGGAAACAAGGAGCATGAAAACATTTGTTCTTTCCAAACAACCAATTCAAGCAACCATGCAATCGGAAAAAAAATCAGGCCATCCAACAAATCATATGCAAAACGTCATGCAACAGCATAAAAATCATAACTTTTAAGCATACAGTGAGTGAAAAAACGGTTGGGGATGGAAACGGGGTTGAATCAACTTCAAAGTTTCTCCAGCAAAAAAATCATTCAACGAAGGAAGCCATCAACATCAAAGTTACCTTTGCATGATATACGGTGAAAAACAAAGATTTTTTCTCAAGGATTTAGCCGATCTTGACGAAAAAATCAAAACTTTTTAATTCAACTTGTTCAAAAGCGAGTGCATGTGAATGGAGCATACCTTGGTCGGTGAAACCGCGCCTTCCCGTCGTCGATCTCACAGAACCACCGTCGTTCTCGCCGGCGTCGTGCTTTCCGCCGCAGGACCTCAAAGAACCCTAGTCGTCTCTGCTAACTCTCTCTTTTTCTCTGAAACGTTTAGTATAGTGAATGAGGAAGGGAGGAGTATGGAGAATGATGAACAATTATGAATGTTTCAGTTTTCAAAAGAGAGGGAAACTGAACAGTCAAGTCAATTAATCTGAAAGGTTAAAAAAACTTACTTTAACCATGGTAACTGAATTAGGGAAGGACCAGTTTGCAATATAATTAACTTTATTTTTATTTTAAACGGTTTTTTCAAAATTATTTTCCATTAATTTAAAATCATTCCGGGAAAAAAAAAAGAAGCTCATTTAATACATGGCGGGTTCCTACTGGTCCAAGCACACAGAGGCACCACACCCTCATTTGAAGGGAGGCACCACAGCAGGCACCTTTAAATTTTTCAAATCAATAACTGACATTTGACCCACCACTTGCTCCTGAAACTGTTTCTTATTCTCATCCGTTACAACTAGGTTTTGAAAGCACTTCAAAGTCATTAACTCCTGCACCCCATAACCTGCGTCTTTCAAATGACGTAACGCCTCCGTCACCGTTAATGGCGTATCCACAGCTGTCGTCGTGCTTCCACCCATCGGAACTTCCTCTTCCTCGTGTGCCATCCCCAAATCTACCTTCTCTTCCTCCTGTGCCAACTCCAGATCTTCCTCTACCGCTTCATCAAACTGCTCTTCTGAGTCTGAAACTTCTGCTTGCAACTGTTTCTGGTTACCCTGACGCAAACCCGTCCAATCTTGATACACCGACATCTCTTTCTCCACCAGCACCTCGCAAGGCTCACCTTCGATGTTTGCCACTAAAACCTGTTGTTCAATGAGCGGGTTGGTCGTCATCACCAAGAGCCTCCCATAATCCAGTCTTTCTTTTTTAGAAGTGATTCCATCCACGCACACAAACTGGCCCAGCTTATCACCTATCGCCTCAAAAAAACTCGTATTCCATGCTCCAACCGGAACTCTCCAAACCCTCACCCATACCAAATAAGATTTTCCCACCATGAACATAGAACATGGTTTTACCCACTCAAAGATCTCATCTAGAGCACTCTCTGCTTCTGCGAGAGTATCTTCCATTTCCGACTTAGACTCGAACTCTAGCAGCACCTCACGCGCTCCCATTGTTTTGAGGCTCATGTTTATTAATCCAAAAGACTTCAGTTTTTCTTGGACAGCTTCCATGGAGTGAACACCATAAAAAGTTGCACACGCACACCGATTAACCCACTCGGTTTCCTCCTCCTCCTCCATAGAATACATCACGTTTGAAATTCGATCATTCCCCATCTGCACCTGTGTCTCATTCTGAAGCATCACTTTTGGTCTCCATACCTTGCCTTTCACTTCGAACTTCAGTCTTGAATTGTTCTGTTGTGGAGGCGATGTCATAACTCGGTTTTTCTGATACCGCGCCCTCTTGACCGTGAGAAAGGCACCTTTGAACTTGAGACCATTGAACATCCTTATTGCACGTCGCGCATCCATATCCTTCTGAAAACGAACAAATCCGAACCTGAATCTCCTGCCTTCACGACGTTTAAATTGCACAAAAACACCCTGTAAAACACCTGGTTTTGCAAATACCGCTGTGACCATTTCTTTCATAACACCATCACTGAGACCATCAATAAAGACTGAAAAGGACACTCCAGCCACTCCTCCTCTATGTTGCAAACTGCTCCCACCTTCCTTCCGACGAAGCCCCAGGACATTTTCCACCTCTCTCGATTGCACTGGTCGGAAGCGCCTCGTCGGTGTCCTCAAAGACGGAGCCCTAGCAAAGCTCATTTTCCATCTCCACGAGCTGCTTCACCCTTTCCACAAGCCCTAGAGATGCACTTGTTAAATCCACGATTCGAATGATGCTATAAAGATGCACTTGTTAAATCCACGAGCCCTAACGAATTTCATGCCTATAAATAGAGGCAGAATTTCAATTTGTTGATCATCCTCATCTCTTCTCTTCTCTTCTCTTCTTTCTCTTACTTAGTTCCTGAGCAATTACAGTATTATTTGGTTTCTCACCAGTTCTGTTTCCCGACCACGCCGAAGGAAGCTGTTTAATCCTTGGGAGGTCTTTTGCATATTCCGGGATAAAACCCTCAAGGACAACGAATTGAGTTTCGCGACTCAGCTTATTTTGTTACAGGTTCGGTTACTGTTTCAAGGTTGCTGTTCGGCGTCAAATATCCAACATAAACCACATCTTCATCGGGTTCATAAGTAGGAAAGTGATCATCGTGTTCAAGGGAAACAAAAGCAAAAGCACCCCTATCTTGTTTTATCATCAACTAGGAAAGCTTCGCAACAAGGCTAGTGTTTAATGTCTCTTGTTGATCCAGCCTCAGTATGAGCACATTATTTTATTCCTATCATTTGGAGAAGAAACTGTAAAATCTCAAGGGCCACCTGTGAATTCTGAGACCCCAAAGAAGCTTGAGTCAGAAAAGTAACATCGAGTTTGCAACGCGCAGACATATCACCTACACTATAGATCCACCTCTTGCGCTTTCCGTCTACCATATCAACCTAGAGTTACAGTAGCAGAGGAGTTAATCCTCAATCCTCTACTGCCCTCCTCAAACTTTTGATGCACAAATAAAGTTTTGTTACAATTAATATTAACATGTTAGTAATTCAATTAATGTTTAATCATAGTTAGATAATTATTTTTAGACCTCACGTCTACCTAAATATGCACTTTCTTCTTGGTGGGAGTATATTTGAAGACATCTTGGATACGTGGTGGTCGTCCAAACTCTCTCTCTCCTATTTAATTTATACTATAAATATTAAGCATATGTATAATACAGATATTCAATGTTGGACTGGGCGGGACATACACGATACTCACGCCCCGCCCAAGAGCAAGCGAACGACTGAGCAAAGACAGCCATGGCGGGAATCAGCGACGCGGTGAATATCCTTGCTTTCCCTTAGGGGGACCCACGAGCCAGCTGGAAGATTCTTTTGGATTTGTCCTGTATGCATAGGGGTTTGGGCCCTGGATGTCAGGCCCAAACATAGGAAAAGTCCATGTCATGACCACACCCTCTATAAAAGGGGAGGTCACCCACTTGTACGAACTTAACCTTTTAAACATTTAATGAGAATATTCCTTTTGTGATATTTTTAGTACTCTGCTAGGGTTTACTTTCCGTCAGATCTCCCTAGTACGGAACAGGGCATGTGGACTGGGCGGGACATACACGATACTCACGCCCCGCCCAAGAGCAAGCGAACGACTGAGCAAAGACAGCCATGGCGGGAATCAGCGACGCGGTGAATATCCTTGCTTTCCCTTAGGGGGACCCACGAGCCAGCTGGAAGATTCTTTTGGATTTGTCCTGTATGCATAGGTGTTTGGGCCCTGGATGTCAGGCCCAAACATAGGAAAAGTCCATGTCATGACCACACCCTCTATAAAAGGGGAGGTCACCCACTTGTACGAACTTAACCATTTAAACATTTAATGAGAATATTCCTTTTGTGATATTTTTAGTACTCTGCTAGGGTTTACTTTCCGTCAGATCTCCCTAGTACGGAACATTGGCGCCGTCTGTGGGTCTTACTCTGATCTACTACTTGACATAGAGGGTGCGTTTTAAGATCCATGGAAACTCGTTCATGTGGTGTGGGCCGCCGCGATCATCGTCGGAGGGGTGGTCGTCACGGCGGCCGCGGCGGTGGACGGTCCAACAACCGCGAAGTACCTCAAGAGCCGGAGCAGGAGGCTTCTTCGGCGGGGGTTCACTCGGTGGCACAGTCACCGGTCTCGTTGGTGAATGCAGCTCCAGGAAGACCTTCAGATCTGATAGCTAGATCAGATCCAGGTGTCAGGCGACGATCAGCGCCGCCTGAGTATGTAAATCTGGATGACCTCAAAACCAGCGTTCCGAGAAAAGTTCCAGAGGTGGTGACGGGAATCACTCCGGCGGCCTTGCAACAAATGTTGGACACTTTGCAAAAAGTACAAAGCCAGAACGAGCAGTTGCAAGCCCAGGTGCAGTACTTAACTCAACGACAAGACTATAAGCAAGAACAACGGCTCGAGGCCGAAGACGTTGTTGAATTCCAACCTTTTGTTCCCGCCTTCACACGGGTGGGCATACCAAAACATCTGCAAACGATGGCATTGGACGCCTTTTCAGGCGACTCAGACCCTATGGAACACTTGCGTTATTTTAACACGAAAATGGTTATTGGAGGAGCAACAGATGAGGTGAAGTGTAGGTTGTTACCATCAACATTCAAGGGGATGGCGATGCAATGGTTCATCCGTCAACCGCCCTTCTCCATTGACAATTTTACTGATTTGTCCACAAAGTTCTTAACTCAATTCTCCGCCAATAAAACTACCAAGGCAACCATGTTTGATCTTATCAGCATACATCAACAGCCAGGGGAGAAGCTCAAGAGCTACATGGCGCGATTTAGTAAAATGGCGGTTCAACTGGAGGAGGACAATCCGGATGTTTGCTTGGCGTCTTTCAAAAATGGTCTTCGTGCGGGTGACTTGAATCGGGACTTGACGAGGCGACCAGCAAAAGACATGATGGACCTTCGTGCTCGTGTTCAGGAATTCATATTAATTGAGCAGGATGATCAGAAAAAACAAGAAAGAGAGGAAGGACGCAAGCAAGCCCATTCCGGCGGGGTTTCGCAGGATAAACCTAAGGCAGGGAAGGAAACCAGGGTAGCACAAACCCCTCGTGTACCAAGACCGGGACCATACCAAACCTCCAAACCAGGATTTCAAAATACATGGCACCGTAATTCTCAAGGTCCCGCTGCAGCCACAACTGGTCAGCATCGTACTACGCCAGCTCCAGTTCCACTTACAAAGTTAAATGCGCCCTTAAGCACCATTTTAAGGGCCGTTGGGCAGACAAATGTTGTGCAATACCCGCCACCACCGCGGCGACCGCCAGCTAATGTAGATACCAATAGGTGGTGCGAATACCACAAAGCGTTGGGGCATACGACGGATAATTGTTGGAATTTGAGGCGGGAAATTGATCGATTGATTAAGGCTGGTCATCTGGCAAACTTCGTTAAAGACACAGCAACGCCAGAAGTCACTAGGATCACCCAAGGAGACAAAGGCAAAGGCAAGGAGATAGTGGAGGAGTTGGGCGATCCTGTTGGGGAATGTTCATCTATTGCAGGAGGATTTGGCGGGGGTGCAATTTCAAGTAAGGCTAGAAAGCGCTATGTGGCGGCAGTACACTCAGTACATGAGGCAAGCGAAAGCGAGTGTTGGGTGAATCACTCCCCTATCATATTCACTCCTCAGGATTTTGCGCACGTGATTCCCCATGACAACGACCCAATTGTGGTAACAATCAGGGTTAACAATTATGTCACTAAGAAAGTATTTTTAGACCAGGGGTCTTCAGCGGATATCATTTATGGAGATGCCTTTGATCGCCTGGGGCTAAAAGAGTCAGACTTGAGGCCGTATAAAGGAACCTTGGTAGGGTTTACAGGGGACCGTGTCACTGTTCGAGGATATGTGGAAATACCAACTGCTTTTGGCGAAGGAGAGTTTGTAAAGAAATTTCAAGTGAAGTACTTAGTCCTGGCGTGCAGAGCCAACTACAATGTACTCTTGGGACGAGACACCCTCAACAAGCTATGTGCGGTCGTTTCGACAGCTCATTTGACCGTTAAATATCCAGCCTGCAATGGAAAGGTGGGGGTATTACATGTGGACCAAAATTCAGCAAGAGAATGTTATCTAAGAAGTGTGGCGCTTTATGGGCGTAAGGCCGCCAAAGAAAGTCACAGAATCACAGAGATCTTTCCGCAAGAGGGATTCAGTTTGGATCCAAGAGACGATGCTGATGATTTCCGCCCACAACCTCTGGAAGAAACCAAGCAAGTGCAAATTAAGGATAAAATTTTAAAGATTGGCAGCAGTTTGACAAAGGAGCAAGAGGAAAGGTTGATCACCCTGCTGGGTGATAATTTGGATCTTTTTGCATGGACCATCAATGATGTACCAGGGATTGACCCCAATGTGATCACTCCCAAATTGGCTATTCGACCAGGGGCGACCCCAGTCACCCAGCCAAGGCGGAAAATGAGTGATGAAAAGAATAAGGCAGTACAATTAGAGACTGAGAAACTAATCAAGGCTCGCTTCATCCGTGAGGTGCAGTACCCGACATGGCTCGCCAATGTTGTGATGGTCAAAAAATCTAATGGGAAGTGGCGAATGTGCACGGACTACACAAGCTTGAACAAAGTGTGTCCTAAAGATTCATATCCACTTCCCAATGTCGATAAACTTGTGGATGGAGCGTCGGGGAATGAACTTTTAAGTCTCATGGATGCTTACTCGGGCTACAATCAAATCATGATGCATCCATCGGATGAAGAGAGTACAGCATTTATGACCAATCAGGCGAATTACTGTTACAAGACAATGCCTTTTGGATTGAAGAATGCAGGAGCTACGTACCAACGGCTCATGGATAAAATCTTTTCAAAACAAGTGGGCAGGAATATGGAGGTATATGTGGACGACATGATCGTAAAGTCCGCCAGGGCTAGTGATCATGGCGGCGATCTTAAGGAAGCGTTTACTCAATTAAGGACATATCAAATGAAGTTGAATCCTGAGAAGTGTTCTTTTGGGATCCAGGGAGGAAAGTTCTTGGGATTCATGTTGACATCGAGAGGAATAGAAGTGAATCCTGATAAGGGAAGGGCGATCTTCGAGATGAAAAGCCCAACAAGTGTCAAAGAAGTTCAGCGTTTGACAGGACGAATGGCCGCCTTGTCACGTTTCTTGCCAATGGCGGGTGACAAAGCGGCCCCATTCTTCACATGCTTAAAAAAGAATTCAAAGTTTCAGTGGACAGAGGAATGCGAACAAGCTTTTACCAAATTAAAGGAATCATTGGCCACATTGCCAGTACTTTCCAAGCCAACACCAGGCTTTCCATTAGTGCTCTATCTAGCAGTTACTGACAAGGCGGTGAGTACAGTGTTGCTCCAGGAAGAGGGGAAAAAGCAGAAAGTTATATATTTCGTGAGCCATACTTTACAGGGGGCAGAGTTGCGGTACCAAAAAATTGAAAAGGCTGCATTGGCGATTTTGAAAACTGCGAGGCGCCTTAGGCCTTATTTCCAAAGTTTCCAAGTTAAAGTTAAAACTGATGTCCCCTTAAGACAAGTACTTCAGAAGCCCGATTTGTCAGGGCGATTGGTTAGCTGGTCAGTGGAATTGTCAGAATATGATATACAATATGAGCCAAGGGGCCAAGTCACAGTTCAAAGTTTGATCGACTTCGTGGCGAAATTAACACCCACGGAAGGCGAGAAGACTCGAGGAGAATGGGTCCTATCTGTGGATGGATCCTCTAATAAGACTGGAAGTGGGGCTGGGATAACAATTGAAAGTCCAGACAAAATGTCATTGAACAGTCTCTGAAGTTCGAGTTCAAGGCGAGCAACAATCAATCCGAGTATGAGGCTTTGATTGCCGGCTTAAGGCTAGCCATTGAGCTGGGGGTCCAAAAGTTATTTATCAAGGGAGATTCGCAGTTAGTGGTTAAACAGGTGAAAGGCGAGTACCAAGTAAAGGATCCGCAACTTTCCAAATACTTGGAAGTGGTACACAGATTGATGATGGAGGTCAAAGAAATTAAGATAGAACATGTCCCGAGGGGCCAAAATGAGAGGGCAGATGTGTTAGCAAAATTGGCGAGCACAGGGAGATTGGGCAATTACCAAACAGTCATTCAGGAAACCCTGCCTCGCCCGAGCATTGATTTGGTAGAAATAAAGTTGAAAGCAGTCAAGTCAGTAATTGAAGGCGAGCCTTCTTGGATGGAGTCAATCAAAATCTTCCTAGAAAACCCTCCAAAGGATGACGATGTGAACACAAGAGCGAAACGAAGGGAAGCCAGTTTTTACACAGTGGTGGATGGTGAGTTGTATCGGCGGGGAATTATGTCCCCTATGCTCAAATGCGTTGACACCAGGGACGCCCATGGAATAATGGCGGAAGTCCATGAAGGTGTTTGTTCAAGCCATATAGGCGGGAAATCCTTGGCGGTGAAAATTGTGAGAGCTGGATTTTATTGGCCGACAATGAAGAAGGACTGTCTTGAGTATGTTAAGAAATGTGAAAAATGCCAAGTCTTCTCTGACTTGCACAAGGCTCCGCCAGAAGAGTTAACAACCATGATGGCGCCTTGGCCATTTGCTATGTGGGGGGTAGACATTTTGGGACCATTCCCAGTAGCGAAGGCACAAATGAAATATATCATCGTGGCGGTTGATTACTTCACTAAGTGGATAGAAGCTGAGGCAGTGGCAACTATCACGGCCGCCAAGGTCAGGAGCTTCTTGTGGCGAAGGATTGTTTGTAGATTCGGGGTCCCCATGGCATTAGTAATGGATAACGGAACACAATTCACAAGTAGTGTTACCCGGGAATTTTGTACAGAAATGGGAATCGAGATGCGATTTGCCTCTGTAGAACATCCACAAACCAATGGGCAGGCTGAATCGGCTAACAAGGTTATCCTGAAAGGTTTAAAGAAGAAACTGGATGAAGCAAAAGGGCTTTGGGCGGAGGAACTACCAGGCGTTCTTTGGGCATACAACACCACTGAACAGACAAGCACAAAGGAAACCCCGTATCGTTTAAATTATGGGACTGACGCCATGCTCCCAGTGGAAATTGAAAACCAAAATTGGCGAGTGGCTCGGTTTAATGAGAATGACAACGGGGAAAATTTGATAGCAAATCTAGTCATGCTGCCCGAGGAACAACGTGAGGCTCACATAAGGAATGAGGCGGGAAAAATGAAGGTTGCAAGAAAATTCTCAACGAAAGTAGTGCCAAGAAAAATGAGGGTAGGAGACTTAGTGCTCCGAAAAAATACAATACCCGATAAACACAACAAACTTTCACCCAACTGGGGCGGGCCTTACAGGATTATAGGCGATGTTGGAGGAGGAGCTTATAAGTTGGAACAACTAAATGGTCAAAAGGTTCCACGAACATGGAACGCCTCTCATCTAAAGCAGTATTTTAGTTAATAGAAACAACCAAAGGTGAATGAAGCCGCACTCTTTTTTCCTTTCTTTGGAGAGGTTTTTAATGAGGCGGCATGTAAAAAGAATGGAGACAATTGTTCTCATGTATGAAAGAGAAATGAAGATTATTTCAACAAAAGTTGCTTTTTCAATTTATATTACGAGTTTATGCAAAATAAATCGTATCAAGGTATATAATACCGCGAATAAACCTTTCGGAATAAGAAAGTATCGCCATCCAATATTGCAAGCCTTGGCAATTCTAGTGGCCACTAGAAACCAAGCCTCGTCGAAAAATCGACTAAGGTATATAGACCTAAGTAACAACAATAATTGATAACAACTCAAGGTAACAACGAATAAATTTAAAACGGTCTTCATTAAAAGCAAGAAAAAGGGGCGACGCCCGTACAAGATTTGGAATGATAAAAGACAAAAGGGCAAGGCCCCAAAGATAAAGATGACTCAACAAAATAAAAACAAATTACAAATTCAAGCCAGATTCTCATTGTTGGCGTTGTTGCCCTGGCTTGTCCCAGCTTGAGGGTCTTCCTTCTCGTGATCCTCGTTCTTGTGCTGCTCATTCCCATCCTCGCCATCTTCTTCAGGCTCACTTTCATCATCGAATTGGGGAAGGAGGTCGAGGCTAATGTCATCATCACCAACTACCTGACCATCCTTGATCTCCTTCAGCCACCCAATACGGGAAAGATCAAAGCCCGGCTCAACCACACTAATTTGCTCTTTGGCCGCCAGAAAGCCTTGAGCAAACTGGAGAGAAGCACGCCCCAAGATGGAAGCACTTAGGCGTTCGTACTTCTTTTCCAGTTTTTGACACTTGGCCTGAACAGCAGTGTGTTTGTCGTTGATGGTTTCCTTTAGGGACTTGGTCTTCTGAAGGAGCAAGTCAGAAGCAGCCAAGTCATCAGTTAACTTAGCACATCTCTCCTCAGCAGCCTTCAGGTTTTTGTTGGCGGTTTCAGCATCGGCCTTCGCTCGCTCATATGCAGTCTTATAATCAGCCGCCTTCTTTTCATAACGGTTCTTGGCCGATATCAACTCCTTCACGCACTGAGCCATTCCCGCCACAGTACTGGCGGCAGAAAGCGCGTGATGGATCGCCAAGGAAGCAATGTTGGGGGGGCCTTGACCGGAAATGTCCTTGTGAATCCGGTTGTCAAAAGTACGGGTCATGAATTCCAGCCCATTGAAGTGAGGATCCGACAAGTTCAGCAAGGGGGGAGGAGCCTCGCCACCAATGGTTGAGCTAGGGCCAGCTTGGTTAAATGGAGTTGGTGGGCGGTTGATTAGCGCGCTTGAATCTTGTTGAGGGGGCGAGACATTGTCATGTCCCTTCTTTTTCTCAGCCGGATGACCTTTTGGATCGAGAGTCGATTGGTGGAGAGGCTTACCACCAGCAGCGCCTGAAGTTTTTTGACGCTTAGGGTCCCTGACGTTGTCAGAGCCCGAAGTACCTTCATTCTTCTTCTTTTGCTCAGTTTCGGCGGCCCTCTTCTTCGCCGCCGCAGCAGACTGGGCGAGGTATTCCTTCATCTTAAGGGGGTTGGCATCAACCTTGCTTTTTCCCATCGTGGCTGCATGGAAAACATCGATTAGGCGAGGTACATAAACAAAAAGAAAAACAAGTTGTGCAAAAAATTATGAACTTACTAAAAAATTGATTTAAAGTGCCGGATTTCGACGCTTCAATCAAGTCATGACCAGAGATCACTGGTAGTGTGCGGATGTAATCGGCGATGGCTTGCTCGGATTCATCCAAGGCGTCGTATGAAACGGATATTTTTCGGCGAGGGTTTTTTGTCCAGTAAAAGGAGAAGAGAGGTTGGTTATTGGAATCTCGAAACAAGTTATTCATTTCAGGCGACTCCATGACTTTGAAATATTTTTTCTGCCACACTTTGTAATGGCTTTTAAGGGCGGTGAATCGGCTCATGTTCTTGCGAGCCAAAAGGGGAACCCACTTGACAGATGTAGGTTTTGTGGTGACTGTCTTATAAAAAAGGAAAAATAAGGGGTAGGTGGGAGTGCAACTCAAATGTTCACAGAGAATTTCGAAGCAGCGAATGAAACCCCAGGCGTTGGGCTGGAGTTGACAAGGCGCCACGTTCAAAAAGGTAAGAACGTGGCATATGAAGGGCGAGAAAGGGAGTTTGATATTCAAATCCAAGAAGAAATAACCATAAACAAAAAATAAATCGGGCGATTCATCAGTAGGTTCCTTGCGTAAAAGAACGCAATCATCCTCTCCACAGGGAAGAACATTTAACAGGTGATCTTCGTTATTAGAGGTGGCGGGATTTATCTTTGTAAACCCTTGGGAAGATATTCGAAGCGAGTTGATGCTCCCAACACTGCCCCAGATTGAGCGCCAAAGACATTTATCTTCAACCAAATGCACGTTGGAACGCCATTCGGGTGAAGACAAGTCTCTATTGGAGGAGAGAATGGAGTCTAGGGAGCCAGCGGGACCGGAATCCTCGTGGGTGGAAGGCGAGGAATGAATTTCAATAATAGTGGGGGCAGAAACTCCCCCATTGAGGGTAGAAACTTCCCCCTCTGTGGAAGGGGAAGAGAGTTCTAAGGAAGAAAGGCTGAAATTTTGGGTAGACATACTAGGAAATCTCATAAAAAAAAAAAAAAAAGAAGAAGATGAACAGATGCAGAAAGAAAAAGAAGCAGAAGACGAACAATGTTAAGAAAGAAGAAGAAGGACTCACCGGAGGACGAAGTGGAGGATTAAGTAAAGAGGATGTCGGCTATGGGGGAGCACCGCGCAATGACGACGGTCGGTGTGACGGAGGTTCGCCGGAGTTCAGAGAGAAGAAGGTGAAAGTCGCAGAGAAAGTTTGAGGGTAAGGGTTTTCGGAGAATGAAAGGTAAAAAGGTTTTCAGAGAGTGAAAAGTGAAAAATAAAAAAGGTTTTTATAGAGGAAAAGGAAGGAGAGAGAAATGAGACCGTGAAGATCGTGGGATCATGAAGAGTCGTGGGATCGTGGGATTTGAAATTTGAAAAGACGTTACTCCTCGAGACGCACAACTGAAAATTGCATTTATGATAAATGATGACGAAATCCCGGAAAATAAGGAAACGTGCGTCAGTTGAAAAGACGTGATTGACGGTTATGACCAATGGCGATCTATCTTCGAAGCGGTAACAAAGGCGGCGAAATATGAAAATGGCGATGTAACAACGAAAATAAAATGGCGATGTAACAACGAAAATAAATTGGTGATGTTTCAACGATGCGGCGAGAAATAGCGGTATCCTGACACGTCACAAAGCAAATGATAAAAATGGGCAACAAAGTTACATATTAAAGACATTTCGACTTAAGTTACCTGAGTCTCATGTCTTGGGGGCATGTGGACTGGGCGGGACATACACGATACTCACGCCCCGCCCAAGAGCAAGCGAACGACTGAGCAAAGACAGCCATGGCGGGAATCAGCGACGCGGTGAATATCCTTGCTTTCCCTTAGGGGGACCCACGAGCCAGCTGGAAGATTCTTTTGTATTTGTCCTGTATGCATAGGGGTTTGGGCCCTGGATGTCAGGCCCAAACATAGGAAAAGTCCATGTCATGACCACACCCTCTATAAAAGGGGAGGTCACCCACTTGTACGAACTTAACCTTTTAAACATTTAATGAGAATATTCCTTTTGTGATATTTTTAGTACTCTGCTAGGGGTTTACTTTCCGTCAGATCTCCCTAGTACGGAACAAATGTAAACTTATTTATTTAAAAAACTTAGAAATTAATTATCATTCATTCAACATGCTAGAAATAGAGCAACATGCCAACATGTGAAGGGAACCCCTTTTTCTCCATAACTTGGCCCATGACCGCAGACCACATAATTAATCATCAGTCATCCAATATGATTGTAGGGTGAACCAATCCCCTTCAAGAATCTGTTCCAGTATGGAACATTGTGAGGTAGGGTAATACCTAGAGTGAAGAGAGATTGCACTAAAGAGAGAGATTAGAGAGAGAATATTACAGAATTTTACTTGTAATATTGAGAAATGAGCAAAAGTCATCTACAATTGATAACTCCGGCCTATTTATAGGTGAGGGGCGTGGGCCCCGCGTGTTAGCCCACTCTTGATGGGCCACTTGGGCCATGTGTTTAGGCCCATCTTAAAGGCCAACGGACGCGCCAATGGCGGGCTATGTTAGGGCGTTGCCCCTATAAGGGCTCGCCCGGTCCACAATCCAATGAGGTATCTCTTCTTTTTTGCGCAGTTCGAAGAGCATGTAGCACAAACGCTTTGAGAAAAGAAGGTCAACAAGTTTTCTCACCTTCACATCATTCTCTATTTTCCACCCCACTTTTCCCTGCAAGTGATTGAATAATATATTACACCTAGTGTTGGCCTAAAATATTTGGCCCAAAACGCACGGGGCAGTCGAAAATGGACCATGAGAGGTGAGGAAAAAGGCCAAGTTAAATGGATAGCAGATTTCGACGAGGGGACGTTGATAATCGAGCTACAAACGCGGGCACACTAAACACGCGCAACCATTGACTAAGTCAATAAAGAGAACGTGCGCTTCCCATGATGTGGTCAAGAGACGGTTGAAGAACACCATCTCCACCACTACGCATGGAACTTCCGGAGCATGCAGCAGATCGTGGGGGGGGGGTAAGACCCACTAACTCGTCCAGCAAGGAAGAAGAAACCGTCAAGTTCATACAGGACATAGAGCTCTATAAATATGGGAGTTTAATGCAGAAAAAGGGTTCCCGACTGAACTCTAAAAATCACTACAAAGCTCTCATGTCCGCATCAAAAAGACTCAACGAGCCTAACGTGATCATGGAGGAGTATGTTGCCGAACCAGCCGTTTATGATTCCTGCACTTAGATAGTTTCGAACTTGTTGTCATTGTTGCTTTTATTAGATTTCCTGTCGATTTTATGGGTTTGGATTGATGTAAAGCTTTTTACTTAGTGAATTTTATCCTCAAGCACTTTTGATTGTCTTTCGTTTTGCTTTCGAATCATTATTTCCTTTTATCCTTTGACACACGGTTGTCGAAAAACCCGATTTCACACGCGCTTTGGCAAGACGTTTTCCCAAAAGAACCCTTAATTCGCAAAACTCTTAAACTTTTTCCAGTCAAATTTGGAAGATGTTTGTTTACCAAATATCACGGTAAACAAATTGGCACGCCCAGTGGGACCGTTTTTGTGAAAACCAAGTTTTACAGAAGCGTTTTGTGTGAAGTTTATTGTTTTTGCTACTTGTTTTTCGTCCTTGCTTGCGTGAGTTAGTTTTATGCACTTGAGAAGTGGTAGGACAGTAAGTATGGCGAATAGTCGAGGTAGAACCTCCCCGCAGGGTCCAATGTGGTGAATCAGAATAGCCCTGGTGGGAGCAGTAGTAACAATGAGGAGGAGTTGCCTCCTGGAACGAATTCTGGCGTTATAGCACCACCCCAGGGCATAGTAATGTCAACCATGGTCAAGATACCTATCTCCACCACGGTTCACGCCGTCACACTGCCAAATGTGACGAGAGGAGTGGCCAACGTGGCACAAACATCGTTTATACCGAACCTTCCGCCGCCTGCGAGAGATATGCCCTTTGGCATGCCTACATCGTTAATGCATGGCTTGCAGGGCAATTACTCGACGTTCTCCGAGAATGTGCCCCCTCTTGGGATGCCTCCATTCGGGGAAAATGGCACAATGATGAACTTAGGAAATCGAGTGAGCCCTCCTGGCTTTGCCACGGGGCAAAGTTCGCAGATGTACTTGCCCACGGGCATGAACTCAGGGTCACTTCAGGCTATCAGGCAACAGTTTGACGATAGCCAACACGAGATGGTTAATATGTTATCTCGACAAATGGGAGAGATCTTCAATCCCTTGATCCAGAACGCCAATGCCAATAACCAAGAGTTAGCCCAGCAGATGGGGCGTCTGGCAACAGTGTTAGGAGCACAAAACGAGATAGCACCTCTGCCAAGGATTGAACTAATTCCACCGGTCGCAATCCCAGCTCGCGGGCCCGTACAACCCTACCAACACGTAGGACTAAAGTGAGTCTAAAGGATTTGGCTAGCGTCTAAAGAAAGAATGCTGAATCCATTGATGACTACCTGAATAGATTCAGGATGTTGAAATCTCGATGCTTTACTCACGTCCCAGAACATGAACTGGTCGTTCTGGCCGCAGGTGGTTTAGAGTATTCAATTAGGAAGAAACTCGATACGTAGTATATTCGAGATATGTCTCAGCTCGCTGATAGAGTAAGGTATGTCGAATTACTCAAAGCGGAGAAGAACGACGAGAAAGCTAAGACAACTCACAAGTGGCCTAAAAAAGAGAAAGTGGCCTACATAGATACAGAGTTGGTATGTCCAACTCAGTACGCATACCAGGAGGTCACCCCCGAAGTCGACATTAATGACGTAATGACGTCAATCTGGTTGAGCTCCAGCCAGGAGACCCTTATGTGTGCAAGGCACTAAAGCCTTATGAAAACAAGTTGGGAGAAGAATCCCCCAAAGACAGTATTCCTACTGTTAAAACTTATACTTTCGACATGACCAAATGTGATGCAATTTATGACATACTTGTATCTGATGGTTTAATTGTGGTCCCTAAAGACCAAAAATTGCCTTCTCCTGAACAGAAGAAAGGCAAAAAATACTGTAAGTATCATAACTTTTTTGGCCACTGGACCTCACAGTGTGTTCGTTTCAGGGACCTTGTTCAAGGAGCTCTGGATTCTGGTAGGCTCAAGTACGGCGAAAAGACTAAAGGCCAAGCAAAGGTCGACTCAGATCCACTCCAGAAAGTTGAAGCCAATTATGTGGAGCCCCTCCACATTTGCATGGTAGACATCACTGAGAAGCTCGACTTGGGTTTGATTCTGGAAGAAACAGAAACTAAAGAAGCAGCAGTCGAAGCGCCAGGTGGAGAAGCTAGCTTGGAGGAGGTCTACCCCAAAGCTGGAGAAACTCTTGTCGAGTTCCTATCTCGAAGCCAAGATGGAGAGAAGGAAGTCATGTTGTGCCCTAGATGCAGCGCCGTTTTCGACAAGTCAGCAGCAAAGGCTTACCAAGACTCTGAAATGAAGAGGCATTATCAACAGAAAGCGCATGTGGCCAGAAGATTGACTTACCCTCATGAAGAGATGACCACCCAGGAGCACTACGGCCATATGGGCCAAGATCGAATGGGGAAGAACAAAACCTACCTCCCCCATGTTGAGGTGCACAGAAACCAATGGTTTAGGTCAGCACCACCTAAACCAAAGCCAAGGCAGAAGTGGCAGAAAATCGACTTAGGCCAAGGATCTTCATACGTTAATAACTCTCAGGTGTCAAGGAACTACTCCTATGGCTCGAGGAACTACTATGGGCCAAAGCAGATGACCAGGACCCAATTTCGATGCTTCCTAAGGAAAAGAAAGGCGGAGCGGGAAAGGGGTGGCAAATTTCGATCTCTGTGGGATGTCAAGCCTTCAGATGCCCCAGAAGACAAGTCAAGCGTGGCGTCCACCATCAATCATCTGGACCAAGCCATCAAGCAAGGAATGACCCTGCCAAATCCCACCCAAGAGAAGGTAAAGGTAGCTGCTGGAGATTAAGATGAAGATGAAGACATGCTAAAGGACTTCGACGAAAGTGATGGGGAAGACCTCAACATCATCTGCATAGTGTCCATACTCCCGGCTGATTTTGACCGAATATCCGAGGTCATTGAAGGCGACGAAGATTACTATGTCGAGGAAGAGGCTGATGATAACCCTTTATGCTATTATGTCATGCAGAGGGGAGCTGTTGAAAACGATAGGGCCATCTTCCAAAGGCCTTCCGAGCATATGAAGAGTCATTTGAAGCCCTTGTTTGTGTGGGCCAAAGTGGAAGACAAAGGGGTCAATAAGGTACTTGTCGATGGTGGTGCTGCTATCAACCTAATGCCTAAGTTCATGATGAAGAGGTTGGGCAAGACAGAGACAGATTTGATTCCCCATGACATGGTCTTATCAGACTATGAAGGTAAGACCAGCACCTCCATGGGTGCGATCATGCTGAATATAACAGTGGGGACAGTAGGTCGACCTTGTTCATTGTTGTGCCCTCAAAGGCCAACTACAACCTTTTATTGGGCAGAGAATGGATCCATGGAGTAGGGCCAGTGCCTTCTACCCTACATCAGAGAATCTCCATATGGAAAGTGTAAGATCAAGATTTGGTCATGTGGTACAACTCTATGTTTTGATGATAACAAGTATTTATTTGTGGATGAACAACTATGATACTCTAATGTTTGTCTTGAGTGTTTTGACAAACAGGTTCTGATTCTGACACCAGAAGATATATTCGTCAGAAGGATCAGAGGATCAGAGGATCAGAAGATCAGAGGATCAGAAGATCAGAGGATCAGAAGATCTGAAGATCAGAGGATCTGAAGATCAGAGGATCTGAAGATCAGAGGATCTGAGGATCAGAGGATCAGAAGATCAGAGGATCAGAAGATCTGAAGACCAGAGGCTCTGAAGGTTCAGAAGCTCTGAAGGTCCAGAAGCAGAAGTTACGAAGGTCAGAGGATCCAAGCATCCCTCTGACTCTGATCACCAAGCTTCACAAGTTCCAACACGAAGCATGACTCTGATCAGAAGTCAATGGTTAAAGGCAAATGTCTCTATCGAGAAGTACAAGAGCAGTGTACTATTCTGAAAAGCCTACCTACCAAGGTTCAGCCACAGCAGGTTCTGGAAGTTCCAGAAATGCCCTCCAACGGTTATATTCTCTCAACAGAAATATCCTTTGCACCTTGGACTATAAAAGGCTGAAGAAAAGAAGAAAGACTAAGAGTGAGAGAAATCAAGAGCTGCAATACAAGAAAAGATTCAAGCCTCTACTTTCTTCATCTGTTCTTATTTAGTTTACACTCAGCTTATTTAGAAGCAAACCTTTGTAAACACCAACCTCAAACAGTTGTTTGATTTTCCTTAAGGGACCGGGTAGGTCAGTATCCTTAAGAAGACTAAGAGAGTGAATCTTAGTGGTGATTCCTTTAGGAGATCAAGGTTGATCGGATCCTAGAGAAGACTAAGAGAGTGAATCTTAGTGATAGCTAAGTCAGTGTATTGTTAGTCACTTGTAGGTTTCAAGTGCAGTTGTAACAATTATCTGATTAGTGGATTGCCTTCATTCTAAGAAGGAAGAAATCACCTTAACGGGTGGACTGGATTAGCTTGAGGGATTTATCAAGTGAACCAGGATAAAATACTTGTGTGCTTTTCTCTTCTCTCTATCTTTATCCGCTGCACCATCTATCTTAGAGAAACCGAAAAGATTTACTTTAAATCTTAAGGGGAAAGCTTTTATATTGAAAACGCTATTCAACCCCCCCCTTCTAGTCGTTTTTCACACCTTCAATTGGTATCAGAGCAAGGTCATGGGTTCGAATCCCCCGGCTAACACTGGGGGGGAGATTGTTGGATTTATTAATCCAGCGTCACCCTTAGGATTCGATGGGCTTAACATCCCACCCCATGGCGCTTAACATCGCAGCCCCTTGAGGACTCTGTGCTATAAGGAAATAAAGTTGCGCCCTCACTAACAGCAATTTCCTTAAGGAACCTGACGAATCCATTGAGGATATGTTTTCCAGATTTCAGTTGCTCGTAGCTGGAATAAGACCTCTCAACAAAAGCTACACTACAAAAGATCATGTCATAAGGGTCATCAGAAGTCTTCCTGAAAGCTGGATGCCTTTAGTGACTTCAATAGAGCTTACAAGAGATGTTGAGCATATGAGTTTAGAAGAACTCATCAGCATACTGAAATGCCATGAGCTGAAGCGCTCTGAGAAGGCTAAATCTGAGAAGTCAAAAGCTCTCCAAGCTGAAGCAGAAGAATCTGAAGAAGCATCAGAAGATTCTGATGAAGATGAGCTGACTCTGATATCCAGAAAATTCAACTGCATCTGGAAGCACAGGCAGAGCAAATACAAAGGCTCATCAAAGGACAAAAAGTTAAAGAAGCATTTCAAACCAAAGAAAAGTCTGATGGTGACTTTTGATGAATCAGAGTCAGAGGATGTTGACTCTGATGGTGAAGTTCAAGGACTCATGGCTATTGTCAAAGACAAAGGAGCAGAGTCAAAGGATGCTGTTGACTCTGACTCAGAATCAGAAGGAGATCCAGACTCTGACGATGAAAATGAGGTATTTGATTCTTTCTCAACTTCTGAACTTAAAGATGCTTTGTCTGAAATTATGGATAAATATAACTCTCTCTTGACTAAGCATAAAAGGTTGAAAAAGAATTTCTCTGCTGCCTCTGAAACTTCTGTTGAACATGAGAAAATTATTTCTGATTTGAAAAATGATAATCATGCTTTGATCAATTCTAACTTTGTGCTTAAGAATCAAATTGCTAAGTTAGAAGAAGTTATTGCCTGCGATGCCTCTGATAGTAAGCATGAATCTAAGTATGAAAAATCTTTTCAAAGATTCCTGGCTAAAAGCGTAGATAAAAGCTTGATGGCTTCAATGATCTATGGCGTAAGCAGAAATGGAATGCGTGGCATTGGGTATTCTAAACCAATTAGAAATGAGCCCTCTGTGCCTAAAGCTAAATCTTTGTATGAATGCTTTGTTCCCTCTAGTACCATATTGCCTGACCCTGTACCTGCTGAAGCTGCTAAACCTCCTCTTATAAAAGGAACTCTCTCTATGTCAAAATATCATGCTAAAATTCCTTTATATTATCCTGTTGAAAGACCCAAAGTTGTCAGAACTTCTGGGCTAACTAACAAGAAAGGACCCAGAAAGTGGGTACCTAGGGATAAGATTATATATGTTGCAGATATCTTCAATAGGTCCATCGAAACTCCAACCATGGAACCTGGACAGTGGATGCAAGCAACACATGACGGGAGAAAGGCATATGTCCCAAGATCCAAAACTTGAACCTGAAGGTGAAGTTAATCTTGGAGGCATCAGTAGAGTAAGTTTTGGTCAAGTCAAAGCTAGCTGAAAAAGCTTGTAGAGATGAGCATGACCGTTTCAGAAAGAAACAAAGACTCAGAACTTGTCAAACCAGAAGCAACAACATCAGAAGATGCTACTACAACTTCTGACTTGCGTCATCAGAAGAAGAGTAGTTTCATAGCTTGTCATTCTGAAGCATCTGAAGATGGAATTTTTTCCAGAATGGAGATGTCACCAGAACCTCTGGACTTTGACACTTCTGCTCTCATAAGAAGATATACTAATCAGCAGCCAAGTATCCCTTGGTATTCCTTCTGAGGGGGAGTATTTCGTCTTATGCTCTTACTATTTTTTTTCCACCTTCATTCTTTTTGCTTATGACAAAAAGGGGGAGAACTTATAGTATCTTGACAACTCCTATATTATTTAGCTCAGAATCTATATATTACTAACGTTGATATTAAGTATTAGATTCAGGGGGAGCTTAGCTCAGAATCAAGCACGAGTCTTGGATTCAGAAGGAGCAAGATAAACTATACACATCAGGATAAGTTTTAACTCTGATACCTTATACTCTGAGTGTATTCAGTTTATTTGTTTAGAGTTGCTCATCAAAATACATGGTTTTGTCATCATCAAAAAGGGGGAGATTGTAAGATCAAGATTTGGTCATGTGGTACAACTCTATGTTTTGATGATAACAAGTATTTATTTGTGGATGAACAACTATGATACTCTAATGTTTGTCTTGAGTGTTTTGACAAACAGGTTCTGATTCTGACACCAGAAGATATATTCGTCAGAAGGATCAGAGGATCAGAGGATCAGAAGATCAGAGGATCAGAAGATCAGAGGATCAGAAGATCTGAAGATCAGAGGATCTGAAGATCAGAGGATCTGAAGATCAGAGGATCTGAGGATCAGAGGATCAGAAGATCAGAGGATCAGAAGATCTGAAGACCAGAGGCTCTGAAGGTTCAGAAGCTCTGAAGGTCCAGAAGCAGAAGTTACGAAGGTCAGAGGATCCAAGCATCCCTCTGACTCTGATCACCAAGCTTCACAAGTTCCAACACGAAGCATGACTCTGATCAGAAGTCAATGGTTAAAGGCAAATGTCTCTATCGAGAAGTACAAGAGCAGTGTACTATTCTGAAAAGCCTACCTACCAAGGTTCAGCCACAGCAGGTTCTGGAAGTTCCAGAAATGCCCTCCAACGGTTATATTCTCTCAACAGAAATATCCTTTGCACCTTGGACTATAAAAGGCTGAAGAAAAGAAGAAAGACTAAGAGTGAGAGAAATCAAGAGCTGCAATACAAGAAAAGATTCAAGCCTCTACTTTCTTCATCTGTTCTTATTTAGTTTACACTCAGCTTATTTAGAAGCAAACCTTTGTAAACACCAACCTCAAACAGTTGTTTGATTTTCCTTAAGGGACCGGGTAGGTCAGTATCCTTAAGAAGACTAAGAGAGTGAATCTTAGTGGTGATTCCTTTAGGAGATCAAGGTTGATCGGATCCTAGAGAAGACTAAGAGAGTGAATCTTAGTGATAGCTAAGTCAGTGTATTGTTAGTCACTTGTAGGTTTCAAGTGCAGTTGTAACAATTATCTGATTAGTGGATTGCCTTCATTCTAAGAAGGAAGAAATCACCTTAACGGGTGGACTGGATTAGCTTGAGGGATTTATCAAGTGAACCAGGATAAAATACTTGTGTGCTTTTCTCTTCTCTCTATCTTTATCCGCTGCACCATCTATCTTAGAGAAACCGAAAAGATTTACTTTAAATCTTAAGGGGAAAGCTTTTATATTGAAAACGCTATTCAACCCCCCCCTTCTAGTCGTTTTTCACACCTTCAGAAAGCAGATGGAGTTGTCGAGAATGTGCAAGCTGACCAAAGTTACTATTTGGCAGAAGCAGGCTATGTCGACAAGAAGAATTTTGAGAAGAGTTTGGCTACAATTGCTCCACTTGACACAGTGGTCAATCAGTACTTCAACCCTTACTCAGAATACTCAGTGACACTAGACCCAATTCGAGGATTGCACCTCAATGAGTCCTGCAAGGTGGATGCTATGAGTGGATGGCACAGTGAAGAAGAAGAAGCTGCCGATAAAGAAGTGGCAAGTGATGAGGCTGCCACCAATGTGGCAACACAGCATAATGATGATTAATTCGAGCTTGGCTTGGATTTCGGCTTACGCGGCCGAAACCAAGGTAAAAACGGCTCTAGAGGCCGACAAAATGGCTAAAAACATGGCTATTAAATGACAGATTGAAGTTGTAGTTTCACCTGTCGAGATGCTATCTCGGAATGGAAATGATAGTGCACGCGGAGATGAGCCAAGTGAAGAGGCCAAAGAAGACGTGTATGATCTGAGGTTGGATTGCATTTATGATGATGGTCTGTTGGGGTTCGAAAAACCTTTAGTGGACGCCATGAAAATGGAGGCTCAGGACCCTTTGGAGGAAATAGATTTGGGAGATGGCTCGAAGAAAAGACCAACCTACATAAGTTCCTTGATCGACCCAGAGCTTAGAGGCAGAATGATAGAATTGTTGAAAGAATTCAAAGATTGTTTCGCCTGGGATTACGATGAGATGTCTGGTTTGAGTCGAGACTTAGTAGAATTACAACTGCCAATCAAAGATGACAGAAAGCCAGTAAAACAACTGCCAAGGAGATTCCATCCAGACGTTCTAGTGAAAATCAAGGAAGAAATCGAAAGATTGCTACGGTGCAAGTTCATTAGAGCGGCCAAATATGTTGAGTGGCTGGCCAATGTAGTCCTGGTAATCAAGAAAAATGGTAAGATGAGGGTCTGCATAGATTTTCGAGACCTGAATGCTGCCACGCCCAAGGATGAATATCACATGCCCATAGCCGAGATGATGGTAGATTCAGCAGTAGGCCATGAATACTTAAGTCTCTTAGATAGATATTCTGGCTACAACCAGATTTTCATTGCCAAGGAGGATGTGTCGAAAACAACATTTCGGTGTCCTGGTGCTTTAGTGACATATGAGTGGGTGGGCATGCCATTTGGTTTGAAAAACGCTGGCGCGACCTACCAGAGGGTAATGAATATTATCTTCCATGACTTTATTGAAATTTTTATGCAGGTTTATATTGATGACATAGTAGTCAAGTCCCCATCCAGGGATGAACACTTGTCGCATTTGAGGAAGTCATTCGAGAGAATGAGGATACATGACCTAAAAATGAATCCTCTTAAATGTGCATTTGGTGTAATTGCAGGTGAATTTTTGGGTTTTGTGGTGCACAAGAAAGGCATCGAAATCAACAAGAACAAAGCCAAGGCTATTCTCGACACAAGTCCACCAACTAGCAAGAAACAACTGCAGTCACTATTGAGCAAAGTCAATTTCCTTAGAAGGTTCATTGCTAACCTTAGCGACAAAACTAAGCCTTTCTCGTCCCTTCTTCGACTAAAGAAGGAAGACATTTTTCGCTGGGAGGCAGAGCACCAAAAAGCATTTGATGAGCTAAAAAACTATTTGGCAAGCCCTCCGGTGATGATTCCTCCTATAAAAGGGAAGCCAATGAGGTTATATATTTCAGCTACAGATGAAACCATTGGCAGCATGTTGGCACAAGAAGACGAAGATGGCATCGAAAGAGCCGTATTTTATTTGATTCGTGTGTTAAACGATGCTGAGACTCGATACACTATGATCGAGAAATTGTGTGTTGTGTTTGTACTTTTCTTGTACCAAGCTGAAATATTATATAAAGCCAATTGATGTAATGGTTTTTTCTCACTTTGATATAATAAAGCACATGTTATCCAAGCCTATTTTGCATAGTCGAATTGGCAAATGGTCTTTAGCATTAACCGAATATTCGCTCACTTATGCTCCTTTAAAGGCAATTAAGGGGCAAGCAGTAGCTGATTTCTTGGCAGATCACACTTTGCCTGAAGAGATAGCTTATGTAGGATTACAGCCTTGGAAGTTGCTTTTCGATGGCTCAAGCCATAAGGAAGGATCAGGAATCGGTATGTTCATAGTATCCCCACAAGGCATCCCAACCAAATTCATGTTTTGAATTCGAGAAAGTTGCTCTAATAACGAATCTGAATATGAGGCCTTAGTCTCGGGCCTCGAAATATTGTTGGCCTTGGGGGCAAAGAACGTCGAAGTTAGAGGTGACTCAAAATTGGTTGTAAAGCAACTTACCAAGGAATATAAGTGCATAAGTGAAAATTTGGCAAAATACTACGTGAAGGCCATGAGTTTACTAGCCAATTTTGACCAAGCAGGAATTAGCTACATACCTAGGGTAAGCAATCAAGAGGCCAATGAGTTAGCACAAATTGCTTCTGGGTACATGATAGATAAACAAAAATTGAAAGAGTTGATTACGATCAAGGAGAAATTGAGTCCTTTGGATCTCGACGTTATGGCCATCTATAACCTTACGCCCAATGATTGGAGAAAGCCAATCGTCAAATACTTCCAGAACCCTGTAGAGTCAACCGACAAAAAAGTCAAATATAGGGCTCTAAATTATACCATCATAGGCAATGAATTGTTCAAGAAGAATGTCGATGGCACATTGTTGAAGTGCTTGAGCGAAGACGATGCGTTCATAGCTGTGTCAGCCGCTCACGACGGCCTATGTGGCGCTCACCAAGCAGGGGCAAAGATGAAATGGATTCTTTTTAGGCAAGGGATGTATTGGCCAACTATCATGAAAGATTGCATCGAATACGCAAAAGGTTGTCAAGATTGTCAGAAACATTCAGGAATCCAACACGTGCCAGCTAGCGAGTTACACTCTATTATCAAGCCATGGCCCTTTAGGGGATGGGCTATAGATTTAATTGGCGAGATTCACCCAGCCTCGTCAAGGCAGCACAAGTATACAATTGTAGCAATAGATTATTTTACTAAATGGGTCGAAGCCATTCCACTACAAAGCGTGACACAAGAGACGGTAATCGAGTTCATACAGAATCACATTGTGTATCGTTTTGGATTGCCGGAGTCACTCACAACGGACCAAGGTACAATGTTCGTAGGACGAAAAGTAGCAGCCTTTGCAGAATCCTGGGGCATAAAACTTCTAACCTCGACCCCCTACTATGCTCAGGCAAACGACCTAGTAGAGGCCGCCAATAAAACTCTAATAAGCTTGATTAAAAAGCACGTGGGTCGAAAGCCAAAAAGCTGGCATAAGTCTTTAAGCCAAGTCCTGTGGGCTTACAGGAATTCATCAAGGGAAGCGACAGGAACAATACCTTTTTGACTGGCCTATGGCCAAGAAGCGGTGCTACCAGCAGAAGTATACTTGCAATCATGCAGAATTCAAAGACAAGAAGAAATCCCTAGCGAAGTCTATTGGAACATGATGCTAGACGAATTGGTAAATCTCGACGAGGAAAGAGTCTTGGCGCTGGACGTCTTAATGAGGCAGAAGGATCGCATAGCTAAAGCATACAACAAGAGGGTTAAAAATTGATCTTTTGTCACAGGGGACTACGTGTGGAAGGTTATCCTGCCAATTGACAAGAAAGATAGGGCTTACGGAAAATGGGCCCCCAATTGGGAAGGGCCGTTTAAAGTCGAGAAAGCACTGTCTAATAATGCCTACTTGATTAAAGAATTAAGCGGTCAACGTCAATTTGTTACAATAAATGGCAAGTACCTAAAAGCGTATAAGTCAATGCTGCATGAAGTCAAAATCGAATAAACGAAAGTGTCGAGATTGTCAAAATAGAAATGTTTCATTAATCAGAATAGGACATTACAGGTATGGCGAGATACAAAAAGAAATTAAAAGCCTAAAACGGAAGATTGGCTCTATAGCCATCATATTTAGCTTGCATAGATTCCAGTTGATCTACCAGCGCTGCCATCTGACCCTCAAGTTGAGCCTTCTTCTGACGAGCAGCCAGGTCTTCAAGAGAGACCGTAGATATCTCGACAGCCAGTCAAACGAGACCTTCTGGGTCTTGCTGGTCCAAGGAGGCTTGGAGAAACTCGAACTTCTCCTTTAACTCATCCATTTGATACTCCTGGAAAAACACCATCACGGAAAGCTCCCTAAATTCTTCAAACAGAGGCTTGGCTTCGAAGAGTAGCCCCCGGAACTCCTGAAGAGGGATCCTAACACGTGCAACGATGGGCCTTTGGAGCAGTTGATCAATGAGCCCTAAAAGCTCATCAAGGCAAGAGGAAGACTCATACAAGCCGTGAAAAAGGTTACGGTGGAAGGCCATGTCCCGGATGCGGTGAAGGATAAGTCTGTTATCCATAATTAGAGATGAAGGTTGCAGTGGCAGGGAGAAGATGAGAATGGAGAGGAGAAGTTACTGATGAGGAAAGGCAAAAAACGGCTTTATTTATAACAGAAATGAAACAAACAGTCGTATTAATGCATGACATGCAGTTGCCAAATCGTTAACCAAGCACAGTTAGCCACGTCAGCCACTACCGTGAGTGGAGGAAGTTCTTTCGTCGTTGAACAAGAAAGTGGTAAAAGAGCGTCATAAATTACCCTATTTTCCAAGAAGTTGGTTAATGGTTTGGAAGATGGAAAGTTAGATTACCGCGAAAGGTACCAAGCTAAATGGTATGAAATTCAGAGATACTACGCAAGGAGTATTTTAACAAGATAATGTGAACTCGACAGTAAAAGCTTAGTCAGGAGACAAATTATGTCGACATCATTAACGCAAATTCATTGTCGAACAACGACATAAAGTACGGGCATTACAAACATTGGCAACAAAGGCCATACAAACACATGGCCATTACAAGCCCAAAACCAATGAATAGAAAGTAAAGAGTCATAAATCCTCGATTTAAAGGCTTCGAGTTGAACACCGGCAGCAGTGATCCTGGCATCCAAGCTCTGCTTAACACCCTGCTCTGCCGCAACCTCCTTGGAGAGTTGAGATGTCGACAACATCACACTTACACATTCAGCAACTAGAGTAGTCAGCCGGGAATTCACGACTGGACCTTCTTCGACCAGCATTGCCTTCTCCTTCTCAAGTCTTGCCATTTCCCTCTGAAGCTCATCCAGCCGAGCATCAACACTTGACAGATCAGTTGCTATGAGAGTCTTCCTGGCAGTCAACTTAAGGATCTCATCTTTTGCAGTCAAGAGCCCATTAGTGTTAGAAGCCACCTGTGCCTCTTTAGTCTTGATGAGCTGCTCCACAGTGTTGGCCTTGTCAAGTGTGGCCAAAAGGTCAACTAGGAAAGTCTGAAGCTCGACAAGAGCATCTGCCTGGAAAGTAAGCAACTCCTTGACGTCATGGCCTGGTTGAGGGTTGGCCCGGACACTGTCGACGAAACCCTCGTCGAAGATTAACCCCTTCAGCTTATTCAAAGCTTCTTCAATCTGGCCAGAACTGACTACCCCGCTAGATTGAGCAGTCTCAGTAGTTTCAGTATGATGTGGCGGAGAGTCAAGATTCAGAGTGCCATCAAAGAAACTTTGAAGAGTGGCGAGTGGGTCTTGGACCAAAAAGGCATTAAGTCTCTTACTAGAAGTGTGAGATGAGGCTGCTGTCTTGGAAGAAGCTGAACCTCCTTTGGCATGAGGAGAAAGCAAAGCAGCTCCAACGTCCCGTTGAAGCTTGGGAGAAGGATCGGATTGTGTCGAGGCTAGAGCATCAGCCTTTGGGGGAGGCATGACACTAATCACCCGGTCAGGCTGATTGACTGGGGGCACTTGGCCTTCGCCACTCTGAACTTCGACATGTGGCATACTTCCTTCATGAACTGGAGGAGAGTGTTCTGAGTATCTTGCGGAGGAAAATTAGAAAAATTATCTCGACATTCTTTAGTATAATAAGGTTCGCAACCAGGATGCTGCCAAGCAATTGGTTTCGAGTTAAAATAGAATGTCAACTTGTCTCACACAGGGTCCGACTCGTTAGAGTCTAAACTCGAGCTCGAGGATTCCAAACTGCTCAAAGAACTAGACAGAACAACTGGTGGGGGAATAGGAGGAAACCATGTGGCTCGAGGAACAGCCATTTTAGACATGCCAACCCTCTGAAGAATAAAAGTAAAAATAGTTGAGGGGGAAGAAAGGAAAACAAATCGAGATGAGATGTGAATCACGACCACTTACCTTAGGGGCAGACTCTTTAAGAGGATTGGAGCTTATCGAACTCCCGGAATGGTGAGAAGAGTGGCTGCCAGATTTGCGACCAGACGTACACTTCTTCCTGGAGGTCTTCTTGGTCGAGGCCATCTCGATAGGAATAAGTGTAGTGTCTTGAAGAGGAGGGCTGGAAGCCTGTTGATCATCACCTTGCTGGATCTCTTCATGATAGCTAGCCGACATAGCCGGGGAAGGATTGCTCACAGCAGACCCACCAGCACCTTTGGCCTTTTTCTGGCTTGCAGAAGTGGTAGGCGTGGCCCCTCGTTTTAGACTCTGAGATAAAAGCAAAGGGTCATAAAGGGTATATATCAAAGAAAGAACGAAGCTCCACAGCCTAGATATTACCTTGTGCACTTTGAGCTTATCGGCCAAACTAACATCATCATCACCATCATCAATCTCAATAGTAGCAGAAGTCACTCGGGGAGAGGCTTGAGAAGTTGATCGAGGAATCGGCTCAGCTGCAAGAAAAGAGCAAAAAAGAGTTAAGCCATAAATATCACAAAAATGCCAGGTCGAAATAGTTACCTTGACCAATAAGCGTTCTTATCGATATGTGGTTGAAGATTTCGACCGGCACATGGAAAGGAAAATTCCATAAGTAGCACTTAGTCCAGGTCACCCGCTTCCGAGGAGGCAACGCGCTATGGTAAAAGTTCTTGATACTTACATGGTCAACCCATTTAGGAAAGACCAATGGAAAGGCCAAAGCATACTTACAAGTAGGCAATGGTGGGAATTTAAAGCCCGTTTTTCGAATAATAAAAGAAAGACCATCCTCATTAAGAGGAATGATCAATCGAGTTTTCTTGGCTTTAGATTCCCACATTTGCTTGAGAACTTGAGCCGCTTTGGCAACAGTCTCTTGAAGTCGAGGACCCGGAAAATATACTACACCGAAGAATTGCTGAAAGGCGGTGATCTCAGACGTATGCATACCTTTGGTCTTCTTAGGAGCTTGTTTCTGCAAAAGAAAAACATTTGTTATGCGCTGGAAACAATCTTCAATCGGCATCGAAATGTCACTCCAATAAGTAGACCACCAAGTTTTAAATGCCTTGGTGACATAAAAGGAGGGAGCAAAGCTAAAAGGGCTAAGGCCGATCAGCTCCTCGTTGTAGTAATGGATAGTGTTGTCAAAGACACTACGTTTGGTGACGGCACCCTAGGGGATAATATGGTTTGCCAGAGTTCGAGCTGATGTTGAGAGAGATCCTCTGAACCAGGAAGGTTGGGGTAGGAGTTTCTTAGCCACCGAGGGCCATAAGAGGGTTTGCTGTATGGTGCAAAACTGGAACGGTAGCGTTTCAGTTCAAAGAACATGGTGAAATACTTTTTGAAGTCGGCTTCAAAGGTAGAAGCATCATAAGGAGGAG
This sequence comes from Lotus japonicus, assembly GCF_012489685.1. Classification (NCBI taxonomy): domain Eukaryota; kingdom Viridiplantae; phylum Streptophyta; class Magnoliopsida; order Fabales; family Fabaceae; genus Lotus; species Lotus japonicus. Next base: position 54,407,952 of record NC_080042.1, on the reverse strand, counting down.
ACAAGGTTTCAAGCCTGTGAGCGTCAATCCTTGTGTTGGACACCACGGAAGGAGTTTTCTTGGATGGGAGAAACGACTCGAAAACCGCATTCATCCAAAACTGAAGCAACCACAATGGGCCGGCTGCGTTCAGAGACACAACTTTGGGATCTCGGATATCAGCTACTGCTTCATTAATCATCTGATAAAGGTTGCCAAGCACAAGTATAGCCATAGCAATTTTGCGACCCTCATGCAACAAGTTAGCGAAAGGAAGAAGCTTGGCAGGAATCCTCAGAGACTTGGTACATAATACATAAGCAGAAAGCCAATATAAGAGAAACACGACATGCTCAGCATCAGAAACTTCACCGTCTTCGACATAATGATCCTTAATGAATCTGCTGAAGGCTATGTTGTCCGTCGAAATGGCGATGGGTTTCATTGGGGCAGCAGAAGAATGATAATCATCACCCACAACCCAAAGGCCAGTGATGGCAGCAACATCGAGAAGAGTGGGAGTGATCATGCCAAAAGGAACATGGAAGCTGTTGGTAGACCTTTCCCAGAAGAAGAGTGAGCTCAAGAGCATAGCAGGGTTATAAGAGATTGGCGATCTCGACAACTGAATTAGGTCGAAAATCCCGGTAACCTTCCAGTGCCCAGACTTACTAGCTTCCACCCTATCAAGCCATTTCAAATAGGCTCCGTCACCAGCAGTCGGATTGGGCGGGGCAGATTTAAAAGCCCTTTTGGGATCTTTCAGAAAGGGCAAGCGATAAGAAGGTCGAAAAGCGAGAATAAGTTCTTCCCCTCGAATACTGGGGTGAAATTGCTCATAACCGTCAGGTAGACTAGTAAGCCTATCCTTTTTCGCTTTCTTCAAGGGACCTAAGATGGCACGTAAGGTACCATTAACAGAGATAGGGATGAGTACCTGAGATTTCCAGATAGCCCTCTTCTCCGCCTCATACGGTGGGTCTGGAATAGGGACGCGTTTGGCTTCATTCATTTCAAAAGCAGCAGCCAATGGAATGATGTTGTCAGAATCAGAAGCCATGAAAGCGATCAGAGAATGCACCAGAGAGAAAGGAAGAAGCAGAAACCAGACGATTGTAGATGATCGCGAGCAAAACCAGACGAAGCTTGGATGATTCAGAAGGTGTAAAGCTTGCAAGGAAGCAACAATGACGTATTTATAGGAAAACGAAGAGACGGACGTGAAGCCGCATTACGCGATGTTGCATAAAATTTGAAATCTAACGGTTATTTTATTATATAACCATAGAGTCCTAACATGTAGGCTAAAAAGGAGTCATGATTACTCTAGTGAAGAGACGGCGAAGTCAGATGCTAGAGCTTCTGATTGGGGCAAAGTCAAACGCTATGATTTCTGATTGGACGTGAAGGCAAAAGGCATAGCTCATAAACGAATGACAGTTCCGTTCAAAATTCAGGTTCAAAAAATGCTTGATCCATCCAAGACCTGGTAGTCGAGAATCAACATTTTTGGGGGGCATCTGTTGGCCCAAAATATTTGGCCCAAAACGTATGGGGCAGTCGAAAATGAACCAGGAGAGGTGAGGAAAAAGGCCAAGTTAAATGGATAGAAGATTTCGACGAGGGGACGTTGATAACTGTTGCTACAAACGCGGGCACACTAAACACATGCAACCATTGACTAAGTCAATAAAGAGAACGTGCGCTTCCCATGACGTGACCACGAGACGGTTGAAGAACATCATCTCCACCACTACGCATGGAACTTCCGGAGCAAGCAGCAGATCATGGGGGGGGGGGGTAAGACCCACTAACTCGTCCAGCAAGGAAGAAGAAACCGCAAGTTCATACAGGACATAGAGCTCTATAAATAGGGGAGTTTAATGCAGAAAAAGGGTTCCCAACTGAACTCTAAAAATCACTACAAAGCTCTCATGTACGCATCAAAGAGACTCAACGAGCCTAACGTGATCATGGAGGAGTATGTTGCCGAACTAGCCGTTTATGATTCCTGCACTTAGATAGTTTCGAACTTGTTGTCATTGTTGCTTTTATTAGATTTCCTGTCGATTTTATGGGTTTTGATTGATGTAAAGCTTTTTACTTAGTGAATTTTATCCTCAAGCACTTTTGATTGTCTTTCGTTTTGCTTTCGAATCATTATTTCCTTTTATCCTTTGACACACGGTTGTCGAAAAACCCGATTTCACACGCGCTTTGGCAAGACGTTTTCCCAAAAGAACCTTTAATTCGCAAAACTCTTAAACTTTTTCCAGTCGAATTTGGAAGACGTTTGTTTACCAAATATCACGGTAAACACCTAAGTAACATGATATGTATTACATTAATGAGACCTAACACCTGATAACAATCAGATACCCAAAAGGCATCCTGCCAAGTTCAGTGAACAACTGCATCTTTATTGATAAGACTAGAACATGTATAACTACATCCTTCCTTATATTTGTTTAGATTAATAGTTGTAATGGCCATTAAAATCACCCATCTTTGTTGATAAGACTATAACATGTATAACTACATCCTTCCTTATATTTGTTTAGACTAATAGTTGTAATGGTCATTGAAATCACCCGATTAGGTTGCATCCTGCAACCAAAGTTAAGTCATAAGTTCATAGAATCACTATCAATTACTTTTTATATATTAAGTGAGACAAATTAATAACTTGCCCATTGCCCACCGAGCGAATCATCGGAAAACCTCGATCATCCGTTTTAGGAGTAGAAAATCCGCCTTCATCATTGGAAACAGAGCTACTTAACTTCTTTTATTGTCACTTACAAAACTATCACTTATTTGAGATAGTGATGGTGGTGTTTCTATACGAGTCTTCTTCTTTTACAAAGCTGACTCATGTGCCCCTTCCTCGGGAAGGGTCTATAGGAGAAGAGCTTGATGACATCTGTTTTATTTATAGTACAAGTTATATTTTACACAATATATAATGTAATATAAAGGGTTAAAATATATAACCATCCCTGAACTTTGAGTTAAATATGAAAATCGTCCCTCGTCGGAAAATTATCTGAAATCCATCCTCGTACTATCAAAAACAAATTTGACCCATCCCTCTTTAGACCGCCTTAGCTCCGGCAAGAGCCTTTTTTTTTTTTACCCATCCCTGAACTTTGAGCAAACTCTGAAAACCATCCTTTTTTTTTATAATTAAAATTCCCTAATTTCTAAGAATTAAATCTAATACCCTTTAATCTAAGCCTGAATTCTCAATTTAACCACAAATCCCTTAATCTAACCCTAACTCATCCCAATTTAACCACAATTCCCAAGTTCTCTCTCCTTCATATCTTGTTTCTCTTCTCTTCTTCTTTCTTCATCTTCATCTCATTTCCTCCACCAACAACAACATCGCTATCTTCTTGTTGTAGTTAGAAAAAATTTGCAATTTTAATTCTTAGAAATTAGGGAATTTTCATATTTCGCTCAAAGTTCAGATTTCAAATTAGGGAATTTTAATTCTTAGAAATTAGGGAATTTTCAAATTAGGTAGATTTAATTCTTAGAAATTAGAGAATTTTAATTTTAAAAAATAAAAATAAAAAAGGGACGGTTTTCAAATTTGGCTCAAAGTTCAGGGATGGGTAAAAATAAAAAAAGGGCTCTTGCCGGAGCTAAGGCGGCCGGAGGGATGAGTCAAATTTGTTTTTGATAGTACGATGACAGATTTCAGATAATTTTCCGGCGAGGGACGGTTTTCAGATTTCGTTCAAAGTTCAGGGACTGTTATATATTTTAACCCTGATATAAAAATGTTACACAAAAACTCAATAAGAATTAAACAAAATAAGTTTCAATAACCAACCTTTGTAAGTTCAAAAAAAATAACCAACCTTTGTGAAAGCTCAAACAGAAAGTTCACTAGTAAAACAAAGGCTTAAATGCACTTTTGAACCCTCATGTATTAACTTTTTGCGATTGTCAACCCTTATCTTTTTTTTCTACGAATGGGAACCCTATTCTTTCAAAACGCTGCACCGTTTACCCTTCCGTCCAAATCCGTAAAAAACTTGACGGAACACACTAATATGGCCTTCCACGTGGATAAAAGGGGGATTTAAAAAAATAGCTTAAATGCACTTTTGGACCCTCAAGTTTACATTTTTTGCGATTGTTAACCCTGATCTTATTTTTGGTTTGAATGGAGACCCTAATCTTTTAAAACGTTGCACCGTTTACACTTCCGTCGGAAGGTCAGGTAAGTGGGTTCCGTTAAGTTTTTGACGGATTTGGACGGAAGGGTAAACAGTGGAACATTTTGAAACACTAGGGTCTCCATTCGTAGAAAAATAAGATCAGGGTCAACAATCGCAAAAAATATAAACTTGGGGGTCCAAAAGTGCATTTAAGCCTAAAACAAAAAATCAACAACGCTAAACTACAAAACAATAAAAAAAAAAACGAATACTAAAACTATGTACTAAAATAAAAATTAATAAATAAGAAAAGATGAGAAAACTAACTTGTATGGATGCCCAAAGGTTGAGAAGCTGCGAAAATGACGTCTATCACGAAGTTATATAAAGGTTATCGAACGCTAATTACCGACCGTTTGTACTTATGGGTTACCAACGAATTCATGAATGAACTCCTTATATTTTATCAATGGTATAGTCGTCGGAAATTTGGTTTCGCAACGTTACTGACGGTTGATAACCATTTGTACTTTGTTTTTTGGCTTAAAGGGTTCAAAGGCCCTTGAGATTACAAAGGGAATCAAATCCAGGACCTAGAATTTTTTTTTTATCAAATTGGGTCCCTAAAAACTTTTTTTTAATTCAATTAAGGCCAAATGTTGCCACAGCTCAATTTTGTCCTAGTCACCTTTACCACGTGACTTTTTTATTTTTTTTAATTAGAAAAATTAATTAAAATTTTAATTTTAATTCCAAGTCAGTTATATAAGCAGAAAAAAAACGTAATAAAATCCTAATCTAAATATAAATCCCTAATCTTAATAAAAACCTAATATAATCTAATCATTCCCAAAAAAACTCAACCCAAAAAATATGCATCTTCAACTAAACTTGAACCCAGAAAATAAATCACCTTCCTCAACCCTCAACATAACCAAGAACATCAATTTACAGAGAAAAACTAACAAGAACATAACAATACAACCAAACCCAGCAACATCACCCAATTTCCAGAGCACAACATCAACCCAAATAATCTATGAGCTCCAAGTCACAAAGTAGGAAATTGAGAAGATCTAGCTCATTTAGGAATGAGAACAAAAGCATATGAAACAAAATTGAAACATGTTATGGACAAAAGCATATGAAACGAAAGCTCATTTACAAAATAGAAGCTCATTTACAAAAGCTATAGACGTGGATAAAAGCTTTGGACAAAAAGCTCATCTACAATCCACATATAACAGACATTGCACCATTTTGCAGAAAAAAATCCAAATCCACTGTAAACAGATTCTGCAATGTAAACGGGTTTAGCAAGAAACCCCCACCACCGTGCTTGCATCAGTTAAGAATAAGAAAGCATATAAAGCAACCAAAAGAACCCAGTTCAACTAACGAGTAAAGAAGAACTCAGATCTACCTCTTGAAGCCATGTCGGCAACTAGCAAGCCACAACCACCACCCGAACCCACACCAAAGCAAGATCCAGACGTACCCGAGCCCAGATCGAGACCAAGAGCACATCCGGCGCCAACGACCCTATGCCTCAGACAAAAGAGCACATCCTCTTGGCGAAACATGTCGGTGTCCCTCAACAAGTAGGACCAACTCGTTTGCTGCAATTTTTTTTTATTTATGGGTTTTTTTTTATAAGATGGAGGTGGTAGGTTCGAAGAAGAGAGGCTGAGGTGCCTTTATGGTCGATGGTATAGCTTTGTGGTTCCTGGTATGGTGGGTGGTGGTGGGTTAGAGGAGGAGGAGGAAGAGAGAAGAGGAGGTGGTGGTGGTTACTCGGTTCGATGGAAGAAGAGGAAGTGGAAGAAGATGAACATAATGAAGATGAAGGGTGGATGGAAAATAAAAATTGGGGCTAAGATGAGTTAATTAGGGATTAATATTGATTTCCTCCTAATCATAACATGTGGCATTAGTTTGTAATTAAAAATAAATAAAAATGTCACGTGGAATTGCTGACTAGGAAAAAATTGAAGGCTGGCACCATTTGTCCTTAATTGAATTAAAAAAAAATTTCTTAGGGACCCAATTTGATGTAAAAAGATTTTAGGTCCTGGAACTGATTCCCTTTGAAATTTCAGGGGCCATTTGACCCTTTAAGCCTTGTTTTTTGAAGTAAATTGGAATTGCAATCGGTAAACATAGTGAAAGTTGTGTGGCCCTTGGCGAGGCTGAGCTTTTCCAGCTAAGCAACTCTCAGGTTGCATAGTTTCTTGGAGAGGTAAAGGACGATGGAGTGCTCATATAGGTGGTGCGTGGAGGTTGAAGAGCTTAGCCTAATAAACACATCTTTTGCGGTGGTTCGAACCAACCGTGGTCAGTTATGAGTAAAATGGTACTTTACGGCAGTTTTGGTGAACCGTCGTGAGTTGTTAACTTGCTATAATAATGGTGTTGTTTGCTAAGGTTTGAAACAAGCGCCAATATTCCCCCTAATCTCGACCAAGGCAAACTACTTTTCATTCCCTTTGCTTTTGTTAGAATATAGTATAAAACCATTAAAGTGACCCTTACCCAATAGCTTAAGTTTTTGGAATAATAGGCTTTTTGACATGTATGACTTAGCGGTCTAAAGTTTGATACTTGTTCCTCTCACTTTCTAATTAAAAAGTAAAATTTAAGCACATGATAGCGGACATGTGCATTTTTTTATAGGAAAATGTTAGTTGTAAGTAATATTAGTAAATTAGTATCTCCTCAGGGTTCGAACCTTAGACTCTTCACCTTCATCTCACTCAACTCTTATTTCCCCTAACTCTTATCACTTGAGCTAACCTTCATTTATCCGCGCTTCAAACCCAAAGGACTCTTATATAGGATGACGTATTAGAATATAATATAAAACCATTAAAGTGACTCTTAACCAATAGCTTTAAACTTTTAGAATAATCTGTTTTGTTTTATTGACCCCTTTTTCCCCAAATAACTCTGAAATTAAACCTCCACTATCTTCTCAATGCAAAGATGCAAGTTCAAAAAAAAAATGCAAAGATGCAGGGGTTCTACTTCCAAGGGTTTATCGTGCCCTTTCTTCTAGACGTAGAGGTTAGGCCAATGTATTTTAATTTCTGCTCAATGTTTTGGGATTTGGGTTTGGCACCCCACCCTTTAGGCTACGCGCCCCAGTCTTTTTTTTTATTCCAAAATTACCCATCGGTAAATGATTTGCTGATGTCAAAATACCAATCGGTAAATCATTTCCCGTTATTGTTCCTCAGTATGAACACCTTTATCCCATTACCCAGAACACGAAGAACAATATCGGTTAATCATTAACCGATTCGTATATTGATATCGGTATATCATTTACCGATTGGTAATCTGGCAGTTTGATCACCTTTTGACCATTACTCCTCCCTCCACCAACCCCTCCACCATTACTCCTCCCTCCAACAACCCCCCACCAGCCCCCCATAACTCGCCCAAACTACCTTATTCTACCATTACTCCACTCCTCCCTCACATTTCACCTTCCCACCACCACCACCATCTCCACATTTCCACCACCACCACCACCAACATCACCACCACCAAGGGAAAGCTTTTAACTTCTGGTAAGTGGTGTTAGCTTTGGTACTTTATTTATAGTTAGTTTAAGTAGTTAGTTGTTATTTTAAGTAGTTAGTTTAGTTAGTTAAGTTGGTAATTTAGGCTGCTATATCGTGAACTGAATCGGTAAATGATTTTCCGTTAATGTATCGGATTATGATATTCCGTTATAGGACCGGAATTTTATTTACCGTTATAGGGTCGGTTATTGATTTACCGTTTTTGTTCCAGGGATGACAGAGTCCTTTTTTTTGTGAATCACAATTGATACATGTTGCTGGATTGGAAAATGATAATCCAGAGGAGCAACCATCACTAGCTGAACCTCAAACTCAAGCAGATAATCAGCAACAGATCCTCCCAGGAGCTAGGCGCAGAGCGCTGCAACCTCATCTCGCTCCCCTCTGCCCGGAGTGTAGAACCTCGACCCTGTGGGAAGATGGAGAAGAGCCGACACATCGTCCAGGGTGATAGTCATCTCCCCGAACGGCATGTGGAAGCTACTCGTCTCCTCATGCCATCTCTCAACAAGGGCCAGTATGACAGCTGGGTCTGTCTCCGGTAACCCGCACCAAGGCAGGTGATACAAACTCGTCTGCTGCAGCAGTTGTCGCACATGTGTGTGGGCCTCTGAATCGCCATCACAGGGGAGGTTCCATACCTTCCCCCCAACAGTGGCCACCCTCAATGTCCGACGATCCACGTACCGCGGGTCTGTGCGAAGAAGTGCCTGCCACGTCCAAGGAGCCTTGTGGTCAGGATAATGCGCAAGAAGCGAAAGATCCTCAAGCGCCCCGGGAAACGGTGCCACCCTCTGGATGAGGTCGTCATCCGCACCGCCCTCTGGCACCACATCAGCAGCATCAATCTCCTCCTGGAGAATAAGAGGCTCCTCCTCCTCACCACTGGCCTCAGAAGCAGTCTCAGAAGCAGACTCCTCGCCACTGGGCTCCGAAGAAGACTGCTCGCCAGATGTCTCCTCAAGAGGTAACTCAACCATCGGAGAGACCGGAGTAGGATGAGGCTGAGGCTCAGCCGGAGTACCTGACGGAGCTGTAGCAGATGGACCACCTGACGGAGCTGTAGCAGACGGACACGGAGACGGGGCCGAAGCCTCAACCGCCTGACTAGCTGCTCGATGGTCGCCGCGCCGCGTAGAAGCATGCAAGCGCTCGTGGCGATCCTCTGCATCATCGACTGTAGAAGATCGAGACCTCTTCCTCCCGCCCTTCATTCTCCTATGAAAAGCAAACAAATTTAACATCAAATTACAACTTGAACAACTTTAACAGTTACAACTTGTACAAACATCTCTCATATAGCAACAAACATCTCTCATATAGAAACAAACATCTCTCATATAGCATCAACACCCTTTCTAATTTGTCAATCTAGATAACTAAAATGCAACATTAAGGAAGTTCCCTAGTTCTAATAAGTTGATACCATCAACACCCTTTCCCAGTGTCATGACACTAAAATATTTGAAAATTTGTACAAAATATTCAGCCCAATAGATGGAGGAAAACTAAAAAAAACTACCTTAAACTGGTTTACAATCGGGAAATGTTTTCCCATTACAGAATCGGAAAAACATTTTCCATTACAGAATCGGAAAATGTTTTTCCGATTTTACAGTAACCCAGAAACCAGAACTGGAAACGACCCACTCGTGCCCATGACCGTTTCATGCCATTTCAGTCAATAAAACCTACCTCTAATCAATAATCAACTACCCTAGTGTTCAACATTCACCTAATAATCCATCAACTACCTCTAATCATCAATCAATGTGAGAGAATCAATAAAAATCAAACTTACCTTTTGAATGTAATGGAATGGGAGTTCCGGTGCTTTGAGGAAGCTTTGATGATGATGGGACCGAAGCTTGGAGTGGTGGAACGCAAGTTTGGGAGAGATTTGAAGAGGGAGTGATTTGGGGAGGGAAATGGGTTTTGAAAATTATGTTTCAAAACCTATCTGATGCTGTTATATCAATACGAATCGGGAAATGATAAACCGATACGTATCGGAAAATCATTTACCGATATTAATCCTGAGGGTTTCCGGTAATTTCCCCACTTTAAGTGGGGCGGGAAGCCTAAGGGCTGGGGTGTTAAACCCAATTCCCAATGTTTTTGATTCTAAACCCTAAAGTGATTTGGCTAGTTTTCTTTTTCTTTTTTCAAACCCTAAAGACACTTGATACCATTGATGAGTTAATAGTGAATGCTGAAACTGCCTACAATAAGTGGCGTCTTCATACTCAACACGCACCTCACTATGCCATACTCTAGCATTTCTCTAATTCCTAGTAGAACATGCACGACTGGTCTTCACATATAGTTAAAATTGAGCTGAATATAATGTGAAATCTCTAATTCCTCTAATTCAGTGTTTAACATGAGTATGGCCTTCTCTATGTTAGAATTGTTATTTTGGCCTTTATTTTTTCTATTTACTATGTTTTGACTTTAAAGTTTCTGTGGCATTAGTGACAGCAACCCTAATTGGTCCGTATATATATTTCTGTGTGCATGCTTTTCGGATGATTCAACCTGTTATTTGATTTTGGGTGTTGAACAATTTATCAGAAAAGCACATTTTTTCCTTCTAAATGTTTCTATGCATTTAGGTGGTTCACTCACTCTCTTGCTCACTCAGGTGTTCAATTTTTCTGACATCCTTCACATCCTTGGCATTTACCTAGTACTACATTGAACTAGCATTTATCTTTACGATCCTCTGCTATTATTTGTTGACAATGATGAGGTGGTATTGAATTTGAAGTTATAAATTACTTTATGATCCACTGCTCTTCTTCTAAACATAATCTTTTTTTAAAATATATTTTATTGAAACAGATATTAACTTGTGAATGAACTGCATACTTTAAAATCATGGGAGAGATCACGAGATCTTAGCCTCATTTTCTAACAGGAGCCTTTATTTAATTTTGCTTTACACTTATTTGAATGTTATGTGTGTAGTTGAACTTAAAAATTGCATAGTAATGGGTCAGTATCCAATTTAAGTTACCAATTGCTTAAGATTTGTGCTTTAGTTTTTTGATGATAGTGGATTGACTAGTCTTACTTGGCTTGTGATTAGAGATAGGAGCACAGAGTAGAAAGTACTCTGCTGTTTTGGAACTGGTGGATGAACGTGATGAAGTCGTAAGTTTCTGCATTCGTAATCTTTGCTTTCCATGATATAACATTATCCTTCTCTGAATTCAATACATGGTTTTAAACAAAATTGGACCACATGGGAAATTTTGAGAAGAAGACATTCAGAGTATGCTGTAAAGAATGTTAGGAGAAGAATGTGGATGCGATAAATATGTGCTATAATTTTTACAGATTGTTGTTTGTGTAAGTCCACTTGTATCCTTCATACTGAAAAGCTCACATGTATGTTTAGAACCTTTTCAAATAACTAAATGACTTTATTTATGAAAATGATCACTTTCCTCCTAGGGATTTCTGTTATAGACTTGCCTAAATATAGGAATTTGTGTTTTTCTTTGAAAATATAGAATTAAACCTTGCTTTATTTTGCTTCAAGAAATTGATTTTCTATAGTTAAAAGCTAATTACCAAAGGTTGGTAATCGCGGAGGATAGTGGTCAAAAGTATCAGGCAATCCTCAGGATACTGATAGTTAATCAGTGAGGAGTGAGGACCCAGCCACCTGAATCCTCAGAACACTGATGGTTAATCAGTGAGGAATATGTATTCCCTATCCTCTGCACTTGATGAGCGAATCAAGGAGGACAGTATGAGGCTGACTTTAGAAAAGAGAGAATAAGGGGGAGATGATTGCAGTCCTATTAGCATCATGCATCATTTTGTCTTTCAGGTGAGATAAAGAGTAGGGAAGGCAACACCCACATTGGAATCCTTGATCTGCTAAAAATTGAATTATAAACTAGGGGCATCACAAGATGCATTTCTGGGGGTCTAAGACCTTCGAAAAATGTGTTTGGAGGCTTTTTTAACTCCATGATTTTTCGCTGTAAAAACTGCCACAAACTGCAAGTATCGAATGAATGATCCAAATGTCCAAGTAGCATGACCAAAAAGTTAAATGAGTGAAATGAACAAAAGAGGCAAACTGTTGCTAGTAATTGACTTCGAGTTTTGGAATGTGAGAACAGGAAAGCATGGACAGCAACTCAAAGTAAGTAGTTATGAGGTATTATGTTATACTTATATCAAACTAATGAAGATATCAAGAAGTTAATTTGTTTTCCATTAAAAAGATAACTTCCAAATGAATTATATCCTCTCATATCTACCAAGTTGAAATTTTTTGTTTTTTCCTTTTTTATATGTATTGATTAAGTGGGACCTTATTAATTAATACGTATGAATAAAAAGATAAACACACCTAAACATTTTATGGGAGGATTCAAATCCCTTGAACCATCTAAAACTTATTCTTTCTAACATTTATATTTCATTCACATTTGACAAACTTTCTTAGAAGTTCAAATTAGACACAAAATGACTATTTTACAAAGGTTCTTAGTCACCTTAGGTAACACAAAAAACAATTGTTTCTCCCATAATTAGTGGACAGTATATGGCCGCAGTAGAACTAAGTGAAGACTGAAACAAATATAGACAGACATCTATGAAAAACTTCCCCTAAAAAAATGACTTTGGTACTTACAACAAACTGTTAGTATTGCTTTAGAGGTCAATCTAAATACCCTTATGCACATTCATGGAAAACTGTTATGCTCTGGCATTTTTCAAAACATTAATTACTCCTATGAAACTAGAGAAATGCAATAAAAGAGAATTTCCTGAATACTACTAAGACTTAAGACATGCATTTCCTTTAATCTAGAACTATCTTTTCTCTCTATGAGATTAAGCTAAAGCAGCCACAGGGCAACTCTCCTTTGGCAAGTTACTCACACTGACTTCTGAAGCTTTAGAGGCAGCTCCAAGAATACTGAGTATTTACCTGCCAATAGAGAGGTGCCCTATTGCTGATTTGCTTATTGATAACTGATAAGCTCTCAACATGAATCACTGCTTGTGCCCTGAATTGCCTCTGATTTGAGTTTGACACAATTTAGCAGGTTCTTTATACCCGAGAAGATAGAATAAACCTCATGAAACATTGGCATATGCTTGAGGGTTATGCTATGGATATACTTTAAAAGCAGTTTTTTTCATGCTTACATTAGTTCACTTTTGCTGCTCATAAATTGTTGATTCCGAATAGCCAAGAGTCAGAACTCCAAAAGCTTTATTGGTCCATCCAACTATTTCAGATTCTTCCATACTTTAAAGAAGAGAAGTGGAGAAAAGAAGCTGTGAACAAAATCAGGATATTCTTAAAGAATATCAAAGTTGCTGAGTGGTATGGCACTCTTAGCACAAGGGTCTCCATCTAATGCAATATAAAAACTTTCTTTTCTGCTTTATGTGTTGGGGCTTTTATTTCTTCATAGCGCCTTTTAATTTTAAATATGTTCAGCTTTAAGTAACTTAAGCGTTTGCAGTTTTTTATAGAAGTGTAACAGTTGTGTCTGTGCTGAGATACAAAAAGATTTAATAAAACACTGCAAAAACAATGGTGCCTGATACAACTAATTAATTGTGTCAGGACACCCACTTTGTGGCGAGCGTGAAAAAAAACACGTAGGTGCCGCGGGTGGTTTTTACTATACAGCAGTGATGTTTTAATTTTTTTCTTAAAGAACTTTCTATATTCCATGATCTGTTTAAAAATTTGTTTTAGTACTTTCTTAATATGGACAATTATAAGGATACCCTTTATGATGGATAAATATGATAAAAGCAATTTGGGTAAATATATAGCCACGTTATATTTCATTGGTTAGATTGCTTGGTTACTTAGTGTTATTTTGTTAAATGAGTGAGTTGGTGATTATAATATAGTGTCATGTGACTCACTACTGTGGTTTGTCTCTTATTTACTGATGGAGGTCGGTCTTCCTTTTAGATTACATTACTACACAAATTCATGACCTGCATTGAAGTGCATTTTGCATGTAAATTCTGCAAACTTCGTAACCAATTCAATTTGGCAGAAGAATTAAATAGGATAAACCATAGACACAATATCATATGCTTGAGATATGCTATGGATATTCTAGGAACTGATTCCTCTTGGTAATTCATCACTATTCTCTATATTCTTCCTTTACTTTTTTTTAGCAGAACGGGAATCAGATGATGACTACTCATTCAATGTTATTTTCTATCATCCACTATGGAAGGAAACCTTTGTTCGATCTCATGACTTCGTAAGAGAAAAGCAACCAATACAAAAATCAAGGAGATGTTTCATACGGAATAAAACCATGGGCCCAGTAAAATGGTCCAGTATTGATGAGGTCCTACACATTACTGAACTATATCGGTTATATGATCATATCACATCTACATTTGTTTCTCCTCAGGTTTGTTACAATTTTTGGTGCTTGCTACGATACCATAACACTTATGTGGGTATGATACACGAAAAGGTTGTGGACCAATCACATCCTCCGTATTTAAAAAGAAAAAAATGAAAATATAAATTATTTTTGTTGTGGACCAATCACATCCTTCATGTATGATACATTGTGGGTATCATAGAAACCCCCCTTTTATATATATATATATATATATATATGCTTGATAATGAGGCGCATCATAGGTACAGACTACTTATCTAATCTTAATCTTAATTCTCTCGGTATTGCATGCTTACCTAAGTGTTGGAGTGTCTTGCAGATACTCACACCTTCGGTGCATACTTATCGCTAGATACGAGAAGAATGAGATCCTTCATGAGGAACATCCCACTACCTGAGTCATACAGCCCTCGGGGAATTCTATACCTGAACACATACATTATACATATTTTGGAAAAAAGATATATTTCTTTGTAGGCGAAATAATATGATAAGTCACAATTGTGAATATTAATTTAGGCACATTGCACATTGCATTGGGATGGGAAACATTAATTAGCTCAGTTAGATGTAGAATATGTTGTTGGTTGGACTTTAGTCCTCATAACAGGGGTAGAAAAGTCAACACTTATGCTTAGTATCTCAATTGTTGATCCTTTGCTTTGGGGTTATTCCCATTAAGTTTAGTTTTCAAGAGTATTTCTTTGGTAATGGTCTGGATTCAATGAGAAGTTTGGGAGTGGCTTTTTGTTAGTATGATCAGAGTTGGAATCGTTAGCAGCTTTTGATCAATTATGGCCTTGTTATGGGATAGTTCGGCAAGATATGGATTGGGAAGGTAATAAATTCCAGACCTTTTGGGTATGCTTTTATTGGATGTTCACAATCATCATTGCTTAAACTTATGTGCCTATACAGAGGGAGCTAAGGATCTGTTGGTTGTAATTTTGATGGGGTGGAGTTGTTGGCAAAAGATTCTAATTCCAATGTAATTCTAGCTTCAGAAAGATTCCTGAATCAAACTGGCATTTGGGGTGCAATGATAAACCATACAAGGGAGTCTTTTGAGATGGATTTCTAAATTGTAAGCTGTTTTTTGGGATGTTTTAGGCTGTGAAGCTGAAATCTTGGCCTTTTTAAGGTTATAGTTCGAGAATATTTCATCTCAATGGACTATGGTAGGGCTTTCTATTAGCATTTATTTGTCCATGGAAATGCTAGAACATATATACTTTGGTTAACTGATATTTAACATGGCAGTTGTAAAATGGTCACATGAGTGTTATAATATTGATAATTCGTGATTTGAACTAACGGCCATGATTTATACTTATGTTCTCATATAAAATGACACTAAGTCATATGACTTTTTAAAAAAGTTACATGACATTTCTAAGTGGGGGATGTATCATATGAGAATCGAGCTTTTATATGAGAGTGAGATGAGTCATTGTGAGTCATTAGATATAATCATGAACGGTCAAGATTACCTTGAGATTCAACATGAATCCTTCTGCTAAAATTTGTCTATGTAATGGGTTGAAGCACCACATGTGCTTCCTATTAATTCATTTGGCTTTTCAAAAAAAAAAACATGAATCCTTCTCACCGTCTTGTTTCTTGATATCTTACCTC
Organism: Lotus japonicus; assembly: GCF_012489685.1. Taxonomy (NCBI): domain Eukaryota; kingdom Viridiplantae; phylum Streptophyta; class Magnoliopsida; order Fabales; family Fabaceae; genus Lotus; species Lotus japonicus. Next base: position 54,392,157 of record NC_080042.1, on the reverse strand, counting down.
AAGACCCAATACGAATCCTTCTGACTATCTTACTTCTTGGCAGCTAAGCTCGAAAATCCAACATGAATTCTCCAACTATCTTGTTGCTTGACAACTTAGATTGAGACTCAACATGAGTCCTCCTAATTGTCTTCTTGCTCGATAGTTTAGACCGAGAATTCGTGTTCCTAACCATCGTGTTACTTGACAGTTTCGTCTTTGTTGGTTGCAAGCCGTACCTTCTCTTCTTCCTCGAAAAAATGTGGTTAATCCTTCAACCTCATATATACAAGGGGTTGCACAAACCATTTATTCTTCCAAGCTTTGGATTGAAATTCCACCTTAGCAATCTGATCCATAACCTACAAGCCCTCTTTCGACCTCAAATAGAGCCTCTATATGGGCTAACTTAAGTAGACTTAGCCAAATATTTAGTCTTGAACACGCCTCCCATTTAGTCCCTACTATATAAGTTTATTTAATTTCTAAATAGACTTATATGTTTAAATCATTATATAGGCCGACATATAAGCTAATATGTTTGAATCTATAAATAAATTAATAATCTTTTATTGTAATAAAAATATAATAATAACTATAATAAAATGAATTTATATTTATTTAAATAGTTTGGCATGTTAGACTTACAAAAGTTTTTACAAAACCTAAGTTTTACCAATAGAACTAAACATGCTTTTTAAAAACTTTGATCGTGTTTATTTTTTAATTTTACCGACCTGGTCTGAGTCTGATATTAGCTAAGGTTATATGTCTATACAAACGGTCTGACATGTTTTCATCCTAGAATAACGGTGATACCACAACAGTCACATAATTCTCCACTTATAATTGATTTCTAGTTAAACATTTTTTATGAAAACGAAGTCAAATCCCATCATATAGTGTCAAACTTTATGTAATATATTGGACCAAGTAATTTTTTGTCAAGTCTGAAGAGAATGGTCAATTATATTCTACATGCCCAAGCTATGGTCACTCGAGAACTTCACGTAGTGGTAGTGGAGAATCTCATATTCTTGTTTTCAATTAAAAGCTGAACTTTAAAATAAAGAAGAATCTCAGCTATGGAAAAATGTTTCAAGACTATGTCAAAAAAATTTGAAACTTCAAGCATTTGTCATTAATTGTTAAGAATAAGAAGAAAGTAGTGACTTTCACATAAGTATATCCAAAGTATAACCTCAAGTAGATGCCTTTCTGTCTGTGGTTAGTCCTGAGATTTTGCCTATAAAACTGAGTGTGAGTCGGTGCTTAACATACTTGAGTAGAACTCATTACTTCTTAGCAAGCAAAACATTAATAGGGCATCTCTTTTGGCGGGTAAGAGAATCTCCAATGGTAGTATCTAATGTTAAATACATACTCATATGAGTATCTATTACCATTAAAATACATATTCAATTCCAACATGTCAAAGATGAGTATGTGGGAATAGATACTCTACACTAGACTTGAAAAGTGAGCTTATATTTATTACAAGCACTTACAATTAATATAATTAGAGATAAATAATAAAATATATAAATGTGATGTTGATGGTGGAATCCACTATAAAAACTCTTAAGAGTTGTTGGGTTGGAGTAAAAAGTTAGTAAAATGGTGTAGATGATGTGACATTATGGGGAATTGTAAAAAATGAAGTGTATATATTTTAGTGAGTATGATGGATGTAAATGCTCTAACAGCAAAACCAAAATAAATATCAGTGACTTGCCAAAGGGGAGCTGCCCTATGAGTGTTTAGCTTAGACATTTTTTCTTCTTTGTCAGCCTGCAATGCAACTATTGAAAAAGGTAATGTGAGCTTGCGAAGAATTAATAGCATGCTAGCTGAAAAAGTAAAAAAGAATTATAGAGCTAATTTTAAATATTTGTGCTAATTAATACTTTGAGGAATGAATAATTATATAGGTTGTTGAAAAATATTCTTATAACTATTTTCAAACTTGAAAGAATACTTTCACCAAGGTCTTTTGATTAGGAGGATCACGAGAGTGGGGCTGCCAAGCGAAGAAGTGAAGCCGGTGTTCTGGACTGTTGAACGGACCCGGGAGGGGCTCCTGCAAGGGACTCCAATGCCAAAGTAAGTAGTGGAATCGAGTAAAGGGGTAGCTGAAATTGGAGAAAATAACGTACCTCAGAATGAGTGAGTTGCCCCCCTTATATACATGTTGGAGTATTAGGGTTGGAGCCATGCAACGTCATGCATGGCCCGTACTGGTGGGCTAAGGGCTGTTGGATCCTCCTGCTCCTTCTGCGGTTTGCAGTGATCCAACGGTTTAGATTACCTAGGGGCCCACCATCCAACCACCCTAGTTCCGTAGGGTGGTTGGCCTAGGTCAACCCCTAGGTGGTGGGGTCCATGTCCTCGGGCTAAGGGTGAGCGCCGTCCCGCTCGTGGTCGAGTCCACTCGGGTGACTCCCTTCCCTGGTCGAGTCCTACTCGGGTAACACCTATACCTGGTTGTCTCACTCGGGTGACACCCTTCCCTGGTCGTCCCAGAACAGTAGCCCCTCAGCTCTAGTCCACTGAGGTAGTGGGCTAGAAGCTTCTGGTCAGGTTCGCGTGAATTTCCCTACGTCCTTAGGGTCGGCTCCTGCCAACCCTTACTGGAACAGCCAGCTCTGCCTCACTGCATGAGTGAGGCGTGAGCTTCAGAATCTGTACGTACGGTCGTGGGGACGATCGTCACCCCATGATATGGGACGGCCGCCACCCCCCATGGACCTTGGGACGGCCTAGGGGGACGACCGGCACATCCATGGCCTTGGGACGGCGAGGTGGTCCCGAATTCCAAACGTTACGTAACAGTAACATAAAGCGACGTTTTGGCAGCGTCATTAATGCGTCTGACAAGAAATGGCACGCGTTACGTCGTTTCATTCCCCTTGTTGACGTGGCGGAAGCTGATTGGATGATAGCTTTCCCGCCTCCCCTAGCGTCATCATTACAGATGTAGGGTTTGGTGAAGCGTCGCTTCCCATTCCTAACTTCCCTTATAAAAAGGGGCAGAAGGGGCTTCATTTGCGTTTTTCCCATCCTTCTGCACCTCAAGCTCTCATCTTTTCATCCTTTGAAGCTCTCTATTCCGACGTCGTAAGGCACAGCTTTCCAGGCGGTCGTCCTTGATTTCCCGGTGATCATCCTCTTCTTGTTACTTGGTGAGTTCTTCTCGACTTCTTCTGCATTTTACTTTCTTCTTCTTCTCCTCGTCCCGTCCTCTAGGGGTTCTTAGGGTGCGTCTTTTCGGGTGGGAGAGAGCTGCCTCTCCCCCCCCCCGTGCGGCGGAGGGGCGGTCCGTGGGCCGGTCCTCCGGCGCTGGGTTTGCTCTCCCTGCCGGGGACAAAGGCGGATCCTATTGGTTTTCCCCTTTGAGTTGTGGTCAATAACTTGAGATATTGAAACGACGTTTTCCCTTGTGCAGGTTTAAGTATGACCGGAGCCGAAAAGAAAAAGGGCAAAGCGGTCGGGGGAGGCTCCAAGCCGAAGATCAGCAAAGATGCTCCGAAACGGAAAAAGATCGACCGAGAAAAGTTCATGCGCGGTTATGAGACCGCCTGCGCGCTTTTTGGGCAGGTGCCGTCCCTGCCCCTCTTTTTCCATCTTTTCGCGGTCGCCCATACCCAGGGTCACGGCGGTCACGGCATGGTGACTCTGAGGACGGTGTTCCCGATCTTCAAAGCCTTTGCCGATTCGTATAAAGACTTCAAGGACCAATTCTACCGGGTGGCGCCGACCTCGCCGCCTCCGTTCTGGTGGTTCGAGCCGGGACCGACGGGCGGAATGCGGGCGCGGTTCCCACTGGCCTGGAACGCGGCCCACTATAGAGAAAAGGTGACCTCATTCAGTTTTTCGGACGAGGGTGCCCTATCGGGGGCCGACTTGAAATTCAAGCGGCTGTTGATGGGCGCCGTCCGTTATGTCATGGAGGGGGACAAGAAGGTCCCGGTTCGTCCCCTTCGATGCTATGACCTGTGTTCCTACAGCGTTCGAAGGAACGCTAAGTTGCTGCGTAAGCTACTTACTTGTGATACCTTTTCCCGTTTCTTTTTCCTATTTCGAGTGCTAATGTTGTTTTCATTGTTGGGCAGGTGGCATGGCGGACATTGACAGGACCTTGCTGGACGCGCTGCGAGTTGAAGACGGGCAGTCCACGGATGAGGAGGCGGAACAAGAGACTGATGCTGCCCAGGGGGAAGAGGGGCATGCTGAAAATCAGCCCCAGCCCGACCCGGAGGATGGGGGAGGGGCCGTAGTTGGGGGGACCTCCGATCCCGTCCAGGGGAAAGGACGGTCGGGTTCCGAGGAAGAGGATACTCAGGGCCCGGCCTCGAAGAAGCGCCGAGTGGATGGCCATCAAGATCATGCTGATGGTGAAGTGCAGGGCTCCGAGCCGGAGCGGGCAGTTCCCGTCACCGTGGTACCCCCCCCCGAAAGGCTTTCCATTTGGGGTCCTAGGGCCGGCAACTGTCGGGAGCACCTGGCGCAGATCGACGATCTCGTGCTGACGGAGAGTGATCAAAAGTACTTGGGTGATCGGGAGCCTGCTGGGCTCCTTAATTATGTTCTCCGGGCCTCGCTCAAGACCGCATCTGCTGTCAGGTATCTCCAGTTGTCGACCATTCCTGAACTGGAGGAGCTCAAGGAGAAAACCGAGAAGGACGACCAACTGATATCCTCCATGAACAAGGAGTTGGAAGAGGGGTGCTCTGCGATCGAAGAGCTAAACAAATTGCTGGACAACATGAAGCTCGAGAATGAGCAGCTGAAGAAGAAGGTTCAGGACAGCGATGCGGTTCGTGAAGACCTGGAGGGGCGGCTGAAGGCTGCGAAGGGGAAGGCTGAGACTGGTGCGGCTCGCTTGAAGGAGGTAGAGGCCGCTTTGTTGAAAGAGCGAGAACAGAGTTCGGCCGTGAAGAAAGAGTTTGAGGCCAGGGTCGCCTCTCTGGAGGCTGACAAGAAAAAGCTGACGGCCACCGTGTCCAAGATTAACAAGGCTTCTTTCAACAATGCGGTGAGCCAGCTTACAGTTGTTAACCCGGGTTTGGAGACTGGTCCGGTCGGGTATCGAAAGGTGGTCTCCGAAGGCCGGATCGAGACCGTGGATTCCAAGGGGAAATTTACCCCAACCTTCCCGGAGGAGAATGCACCCTGAGGGGATTGTAATTTCATTTTGTTCTAGTCTCTGTGTTTTTCTTTTTTTTTGTTTAAGTGTTCTGAGCCGTGCTGGGCTATTGTAACCGTTTGTAATGACAACCAATATTAATGAATGGACTACTCGGTTTGTTTTATTTCCGATTTATATTATTTGACGCGCCCGGTTGGGTCTTGTGATTGTCCCGGTAGGACTTTTAATTTTTGTGTTACGCGGGGTCGTGTGGTTATGGCGCCCCGAGGGCTTCTAGATTCCATGCCCGTGGGTCCCTTCGTGCCCGATGGGTCTTTCGATTTGTTGTGCCCGGTGGGTCTTTTAGTTTTGTGCCCGGTGGGTCTTTTAATTTGGTGCCCGGTGGGTCTTTTTATTTGTTGTGCCCGGTGGGTCTTTTAGTTTTGTGCCCGGTGGGTCTTTTAGTTTGGTGCCCGGTGGGTCTTTTTATTTGTTTCGATCGGTTCCATGTGAAAATAACTTAACAAAACGCTCCTTCTTGATTCATTAAATAATGCAAGTATGCCTGTCGGTTACAAGAGGAGGATTGGAAGTAGTTCCTTGATTCTAGACTTAAGAACATGAAAGAAAAACAAAAACCGGCTCCAAACGTTTGATTGGCAAAGCTAGCTGTAGTAGCGGTTCAAGTTGGTGGCATTCCAAGTGCGGGGGATTTCTTCGCCCGAGAGCTTTTCCAACTTGTAGGCGCCGGTGTCGGTTGCTTCAGTTACTCTGTATGGGCCTTCCCAGTTGGCGGCCAACTTGCCTCGCTCGGTCCCTCGGGCTCCGATGCTGGCGTTGCGGAGGACTAAGTCCCCTGGTAGGAACGCGCGGTGGACGACCTTCTTGCTGTAGCGGATGGCTGCATGCTGCTTCGCGATCAACTCTCTGCAGTTGGCGACGGCTCTCCTTTCGGCAAGAAGGTCCAGGCCTTCATTGATGAGTTGGTCGTTCTGTCCCGGGTCGTGGCCCATGGTACGAGCGCTCGGCTCTCCAATCTCTGCTGGGATAACCGCCTCGGTGCCGAAAGTTAGGCAAAATGGGCTCTCCCCAGTCGTAGAGTGCGGAGTTGTGCGGTATGCCCATAGGACATGATCGAGTTGCTCTGCCCAATTGCCCTCAGCGTCGTCCAGTCTTTTCTTGAGTCCTCTAAGGATTACTCGGTTCGCCGCTTCGGCTTGTTCGTTCGTCTGGGGGTGTTCCACAGAGGTGAAGTGGTGCTTGATGTGAAGTCCGTCCACGAGCTCCTTGAACCCTTGGGAGGCAAACTGTGTGCCATTGTCGGTAATCAGGACTCCAGGTACCCCGAATCGGCTGATGATGTTCTTGTAAAAGAAACGTTGTATGCGGGCCGAAGTGATAGTTGCAAGGGGTTCTGCCTCAATCCACTTGGTGAAGTAGTCTACCGTGACGACCAGGTGTTTCAGCTGTCCTGGTGCGGTTGTAAAAGGTCCCAAGAGGTCCATTCCCCATTGGTGGAAAGGCCAAGGGGAGACCATAGTCGAGAGTCGTTCGGGTGGGGCTAAGCGGTGGTCGGCATGTTTCTGGCATGGGTCACAGCGCTTAACGTGGTCGGCAGCGTCTTTCTCCAGGGTGGGCCAGTAGTAGCCGGCCCGGAGGACCTTTCTTGCTAGAGAACGCCCGCCGGGGTGGTGGCCACAGCTGCCCTCATGGATTTCGGCGAGCACATACTCTGCGCGTTCCTTTGATAAGCACTTAAGGAGAGGAGTGGAAAATCCTCTCTTAAAGAGGTCTCCGTTTATCATGGTGTACCAGGAAGCGCTTCTAGTAAGCTTCTTTGCTTCCGACTTGTCGGGCGGTAGCCAGCCCGTTGTGAGGTTGTTAACAATGGGGGTCCTCCAATCGTCGTTCGCGCCAATGCTCAAGGTGTTGACTCCAGTGGGACGGTCGGGGCCTACGACGTAAGGGAGGGCCAGTGTGCCCTGAATGACTGTCCTGTTCAGGCCGGGTTTCCCGGTGCTAGCCAGCTTCGCTAGGGTGTCCGCGCGGTCGTTTTGAGCTCTTGGGACGTGGCGGAACTCCACCTTACGGGAGGTGGCGGCCAGCCGTTTCAGCTGGGAGAGGTATTGTTCCAAAATTGGGTCCTTGGCCTGCGCTTCGCTGTTAGCCTGGGAGACCACTAGTAAGGAGTCGCAGCAGACAAGTATGTCCTGCGCCCCCAGGTCCCGCGCTGTCACCTGACCGGCGATGCAAGCTTCATACTCAGCTTGGTTGTTAGTGGCCGGGAAATTAAAGCGTAGCGACTGTTCTACGATCATCCCTGAGTTGCTTTGAAGGACGATCCCGGCGCCGCCCCCCTCTTTGTTGCTCGAGCCATCCACGTGGACGACCCAGGAGATTTCCGCCGGTGGGTCTTCTTCGCTCGTGAGTTCCACCAGGAAATCTGCTAGGACTTGCGCTTTGATCGCCCGTCTGGGCTCATATCGAATGTCATGCTCGGATAGCTCGATCGACCAACCCACCATTCAACCGGCTAGATCTGGTTTATGGAGGACTTGTCTGACCGGTTGATCTGTGCGGACAACGATGTTATGAGACTGGAAGTACCTTCTGAGTCGCCTGGCCGTGGTTAGGAGAGCGAGTGCAACTTTCTCGAGCATCTGATATCTTAGCTCAGCTCCTTTGAGCGAGCGGCTGACGAAGTAGACCGGAAGCTGGGCCCCCGCCTCCTCTCGTACCAGCACGGAGCTCACAGCCTTGTCTCGGACAGCTAAGTATAAGTATAGGGGTTCCCCTGGCTTTGGACTTGATAGGATCGATGGGGAGGTGAGAACCTCTTTCAGCCGGGAGAAAGCCTGTTCAGCCTCTTCTGACCAAGTAAAGTTCGCTCCTTTCTTTAGCAGGGCATAGAGTGGTAAGGCTCTTAGGGCAGCCTTGGGGAGAAATCGTCTGATTGCTGCCATCCGTCCCGCCAATTGCTGGACTTCCTTGACCGTCCTAGGGCTTTTCATTTCTACAATAGCCTGGCACTTTTCGGGGTTTAGTTCAATCCCACGACTTATGAGCATATATCCCAGGAACTTCCCACTCTTGACTCCGAAGGTGCATTTTTCGGGGTTGAGGCGCATGTTGTACTTCTTCAGCTGTTCAAACACGACGGCCAGATCGGCTGCATGGTCGCCCCCCTTTGGTGTTTTCACGATGATGTCATCATTGTAGACTTCGACTGACTTCCCGATCAGCGCCCCGAAGATTCTGGTCATCATTCGTTGGTAGGTGGCCACTGCATTTTTTAGGCCGAATGGGAGCATAGTATAGCAATACGTCCCCCGATCGGTTATAAAAGCGGTCTTCTCTTCATCGTCTCTGTACATCGGAATCTGGTTGTACCCAGAATATGCGTCCATGAGGGACAAGTATTCGTACCCAGAGGAGTTGTCCACCAAGGCATCGATGCTGGGGAGGGGGAAGGGATCTTTAGGGCAGGCCTTGTTCAGATCCGTGTAATCCACGCACATCCTCTACTTCCCATTGGATTTTTTTACCAGGACCACGTTCGAAAGCCAAGTGGTGTACTTAACTTCGCGAGTGATCCCGGCCTTCAGAAGTTCAGTCGTCTGTTCCCTGATTGCTTCCTGCTTCTCCGCGCTCATCTGCCTCTTCTTCTGGGCCACTGGCTTGAATTTACGGTCTACTGATAGCGTGTGACTGCAGAATGTTGGGTCGATGCCCGACATATATGCGGACGACTACGCAAATAAGTGCCCGTTACTTCTCAGAAGGGTCTCCAGTCGGTTGGAAAGATCCTGAGGGAGGTCTCGCGCCAGTTTGGTGGTTTGCTCGAGGCCACGGCCGATCTGGACTGGCCGTGCTTCCCCGTCCGGCTTAAGACGTTGATCCTCTCTGGATTGGTCCACTCGTGGATCGATGTCCGTCAAGCACGCTCCTGCTCGGAGATGGAAGTTTTCGACCCTTTTCCCGCGGTCGGGCTCTTTCCTCTTGCGATCCTCTCGCGCCAATCTGCAGCTAGAGTTATAACACCCCCTGGCCATGGTTAGGTTTCCGCGTACGGAAATTGCCCTACCGGCCCACGGGTATTTCAGCATCAGGTGGTGGGTGGAGATGATGGCTCGGTAGACATTGAGGCTTGGTCTGCCGATGATGGCGTTGTAGGCTGTTGGGCATTTCACCACTAAGAACCGGGCCTTGATAGTCCTGCAAACATCAGGGTCTCCTAGGGAGAGGTATGCATCAAAATATCCTAACGGTAGGACTCTGTCCCCAGTGAACCCGATCAAGTCGTGGTCATAGGGGATCAGGTCTTTCACAGATAAGCCTAGGGTTTTGTAAGCATCGTAAAACATAATGTCAGCAGAACTACCTGTATCGATGAGTACCCGCCATACCTTACCATTTGCGATGAGGGCTTCCACGACAATCGGGTCGTCCTCCTCGCCGGTGTCCGTGCCGTAGTCGTCTTCCGTGAAGGTGATGGGAACTTTCTGCTGCGGTGTACGGAGGGAGTTAGGACGAGGCCTTCCAGCGGCTGACATGATAACTCGAGTGCTCTTCTTCCGACTGTTGTTTGATGGTCCACCTGCTGCCCATCCTCCAGCAATCGATTCGACGTCGACCAGATTGGTCCCGTGGCGTCGTCGTACGTCATCTTGGTCCCGCCGTTCTGGAGATCGGCGCCGATCCGGACTTCTACGACGTTCGGGGCTCCTGCGTCGGTCGGGAGTTCTATGACGGGGGCTCCTTTCTCGAGGGGGTGTACGTGCGCGATTCCTGGGAGGGGTCCGGGCACGTGCCCTGGGTGGGGTGGGTGATCGTCTGGGAGGTGGTGAATGCGAACGAGGGAGGTTGCCTGAGGAGAGGGCTACGTACTTTGACAATCTCCCGATTCTAACCAGCTCTTCCACCTTGTCTTTCAGGTTCAGGCATTCGTCCGTGTTATGACCGGGGCTGTCATGAAATTCGCAAAACCTTTTGGAATCCAGCTTATCCCCCCGCGTGAGTAGCGGGGGGGGTTTTTCCCTGAGGTCAGTAGAGGCTCTCTCCCGCAAGATGCGGGAGAGGGAAGAGTTCAGGGGGGTGTAACTATCGAATTTCTTCCGCTTCTGCTTTTTTTCATCCTGGCTCTTCCGTCGCTGCTCGCGATCGCGCTTAGGTTCACCCGGGTCCCGGGTTTTCTCAGAGGGCCTATGGCCTGGGTTTTGATTGGTGGACCTTAATGTTGCCGCCTCCTCCATGTTAATATATTTCTCCGATCGGGTCTGGAATTCCTCCAGTGTCCAGGCTTTCTTCCCATCCAAAGAAGTTAAAAAATGGCCTGGCCTGAGCGCTTGTCGTACCAAGATTAGGCGGACCTGAGGGAGGAGGTCCGGAATGTCTCCTGCTTCTTTGTTGAAGCGGTTAAGGAAAGCCTTCAGGGATTCCTTCTCGCCCTGCTTGATCAGGGCCAGTGTTTCTTCTGACTTCGGAATGTTTCTCACCGAGGAATACTGGGTTAAGAAGTTGGACATGACTCCTTCCCAGTTGTGGATGGAGTTGTTGGGGAGGTTTTGGAACCAATTCATTGGGCCTTTCCCCAAGCTCATCGGGAAGCAGCGGCAGTAGATCGGGTCAGTAGCCCCGGCATACTGCATGGCTCCCACGAAGAAGTTGATGTGCTCCGTCGGGTCGGAGTCACCCTCATAGAGTTTCATTTTGGGCCTTGACCATCCTGGGGGAAAAGGGGTCGCCATGATGTCTGGAGAGAGAGGACCATTGATAGTCTGAGGTAGGGCCACCAGGGTGCCATGTGGGCGGATCGGGTCCCTGAGGGGCTCCCTGGTGGAAATGGGGCTCCTTCGTCCGGAGTAACTCCTGCGCGGGGAGTGGTACCTGCGGTGATGGGGGGGTTGATTCACGGCCCTTTCGGTGGTTTGCTCCTGGCCATGATCGTTGTGGTAGTCCGACGGGGGAAGTGGCCTCCTTCCCGTCTCCCCCTCTTGAGAGAACGTCGGATCTTGTCTAGAGAGTTCTTCCAGTTCCTCCAGCTGACGGAGGCGCGCTCGAAGGGCGCGGATCTCGTCCCGAGTGTTGCGGGCTTGGACATTGCGCTCCTGCCCTTCCTCCGGAGGGTGTTCCTCCTCCATCGCCCTAACTCGGGCCTCTAGCCTGCACAGGGCTTCGTGCGCGGCATGGGGGGTAAGGATCCCTGCCTCCGGGGATCGTCCCCGAGGTGGAGTTGGAGGGGTAGTCCTCTGGGGCCGGGGGGAGTGTTGGTGGTTCGCGGATTCGTCCAGAGTTTCCACATGTCCCTCGGGGGTTCGGTTGAAACGGCGAGAGGTTTGTCGGGTTTCTACCATTGCTTATTGCTGCTGCACTTGTCTCTGACGGCACGTGGTGAAGGAAAAGTTTACTCGGTCCCCACAGACGGCGCCAAATAATTGGGAGGATCACGAGAGTGGGGCTGCCAAGCGAAGAAGTGAAGCCGGTGTGCTGGACTGTTGAACGGACCCGGGAGGGGCTCCTGCAAGGGACTCCAATGCCAAAGTAAGTAGTGGAATCGAGTAAAGGGGTAGCTGAAATTGGAGAAAATAACGTACCTCAGAATGAGTGAGTTGCCCCCCTTATATACATGTTGGAGTATTAGGGTTGGAGCCATGCAACGTCATGCATAGCCCGTATTGGTGGGTTAAGGGCCGTTGGATCCTCCTGCTCCTTCTGCGGTTTGCAGTGATCCAACGGTTTAGATTACCTAGGGGCCCACCATCCAACCACCCTAGTTCCGTAGGGTGGTTGGCCTAGGTCAACCCCTAGGTGGTGGGGTCCATGTCCTCGGGCTAGGGGTGAGCGCCGTCCCGCTCGTGGTCGAGTCCACTCGGGTGACTCCCTTCCCTGGTCGAGTCCTACTCGGGTAACACCTTTACCTGGTCGTCTCACTCGGGTGACACCCTTCCCTGGTCATCCCAGGACATCTTTTGATTCAATGGAGCCGCTCGTAATTCATCTTCCGTACTATTGGAGGTTCTGTTTCGTGGATATATCAATTTATAGGCATTAATTTTTTGTTTCTCTAATCAGAGAAGAAAATTGTAGAAGAAGATAGATAAATCTTCAATCAATGTTCAATTTCATGAATCTATTACAAAAAAGAAGAACACTATATGTCTATATATAGTGTTGATTAGCTTCTAACTAGTTTTGTTTCTCTAACTATCCAGCTATAATGCCAATTTAGCTAATTACACTAACTAACTCCGAACTGACTAATCTTATTACATTGAGATCCTTGAGCTCTTTCTGCTTATCACTTCCGGTCCCTATTCTTGTACACCCTCCCACAAGCTGAAGGTTGAAAGATATTGACCATGGCAAGCTTAGCAACAAAACCTTGAAACACTCGAGTCTGAAGTGCTTTAGTAAAAATGTTTGCCACTTGTAGAGTCTCCATCTTACAACATTTTTTTTTTTGATAGGCCAATTTTAGTTGTTAATTGTTAGTAAATTAGTTCCTTCACCAAGATTCGAACCCTGACCCTTCACCCTGCAAATCCCTTCATTCCCTTAGCTCACCAAGTGAGCTACCCTTCCCCCCTCTCTTACAACATGACAATCAATTTCCATATGTTTGGTTCTCTCATGAAAAACAGGATTTGCAGCAATGTAAGGAGCACTTTGATTATTACAAAATAAAACTGGACTTTTAGTGCAAGTAATTCTTAAATCCCGAAGAAGATAAAGTAACCATTGCAATTCACAAGTAGCATATGTCAAAGCACGATACTCTACTTTACTTGAAGATCGAGAAATTGTAGTTTGTTTCTTAGCTTTCCAGAAGACCAAAGAACCTCCTAAATAGAAACAGTAGCCAAAAATGGATCTTCTTGTATCTGAGCAACCTGCCCAGTCTGCATCAGAGTACCCTTGGATGGACATTGGTGTATTTCGAGGGAAGAACAAACCCAGACCAGAAAATGCTTTTAAAAACCTTAATACCCTGAGTGATGCTTTATAATATATATATATATATATATATATATATATATATATATATATATATATATATATACATACATAGGGTTGCTCACAAACTGGGCTTAGCTATTGTGTAGCAAAAGAAATGTCTAGTCATGTAGTGGTAGTAAGGTATAATAACTTGCCTACAAATCTCAAGTATGCTGCTACATCTGCGCGCATAAGGCTCTCCTTGATTCTGGACTAGCTTGAGTGCAGGATCCAAAGAAGTGGAAACTTAACAAACAAAGAGTGGTCAGAAACTTAACCTACTAATCTCATGTATGTCAGTTTTGTGCTGCAGCTAAGGCCAAGACCATTCTAACTGTAGCGAGTTTTACAACTGGTGAAAAAGTGTCAAAATAGTCTAGACCTTCTACCTGATTATATCCCTTGGGTACTAATCTTGCTTTTTATCTAGCAAGTGTGCCATCTGCATTTCTTTTAATTCTGTAGACTCATTTCCTACCTATAAGTTTCAAGCCTTGAGGCAAGTCTACAATCTTTTCCTTTCCCAAGTTGTTAGTTCATCATGCAAAGCTTTTTGCCAGTGTGATTATTTACTTGCTTCTGCATAAGTAGTTGGCTCTTGATCTGTGGAAATGTTAAGAACATATGACTCATGTGTAGAAGATAGCTTATCATGAGAGTAATGTTTGATGATACTGTGTGTTGTACTGCTCCTGGTTGGTAGAATATCGTAGTAAAAATCTTGCAAATGTATTGGCCTCTTCACAAGCCTCTTGGACTTTATTATTTGGAAGACTTTCTTCAACCTCTGTATCATGTAGATCTATCTATTGAAGCACTGGATCTTCTGACTGAGAAGGGGAAGTTAATCATGTATTGGAAGTGTCCTCATGATCAGAAGTAAACTCTTGTGTTTCAAGTGGTGCTTCTGGAATACCATAAGCAGTGTTAGAAGAGGGACTTTGATCCTGAACTTGCAAATCTAATCGAGTCCAGGTGGATGATGCTGAGCTCTTGTAAGGCAAGATATGTTCATGGAATGTCACATCTCTTGAGATAAAAAAAAATCATGTGAAGCCAGATCCAGTAGAACAAATCCCTTGACTCCTTGCTTATATCTCAAGAAAACACACTTTCTTGCCCTTGAATCTAACTTAGATCTGCTAGAACTTGAAGTGTTAGCAAAGCATAATGAACCAAACACTTTAATAATCTGGAGATCCATTCTCTCACCAAAACGTATCTCATGTGGTGACTTATTTCCCAACACCTTACTTGGAATTCTATTCATGAGAAAAACATCATGTAAAACAGCATAGATCTAGCTATATTAAGGATGTGTTGGTGTTTCCTTTCAACCCTCCCATTCAGCTTATGAGTATTTACACAGCTTCTCTGATGTATAATACCATGAGCATAATAGAATTCAGGTAGATTGAACTCACTACAATTATCACTCCTAATGACCTTAATGTGATGATTGAACTGAGCCTTAACAAGAGCAACAAAATTTCTAACTTGCGTTTGAGTAAAACAATCCAAATAAACCTATTATGATCATCTAGCACAGTCAAGAAATATCTATGATTATGAACTTAGGAAACTGCAATAGGTCCCCAAATATCCATGTGAATAAAATCAATTTTTTTTTTTTTGCATTATGTAAATTGTCATGAAACATTTTCCTTTTATGTTTTTTTCCATATGGCAGATATCACGCACAAACCAAATGTGTGCTTACATCAATAGAAGCATACATAAAGCATTTAAAGCATGTATTCTATCCTGGGAAAGTTGTCCTAACCTGAAATGCCACAATGCACCAGGTTGAATTACTTGTCCTGATTCACTTATTTCATTAGTTTGAACCTCCTAAACAAAACAAGTGAATTCACCAAAAATAACATCACAATGGTTTCCTTTGGCCAACTTGTGAACATAAATTAAGTTGTATGTAAAATCAGCCACATAAAGAACATGTGTTAACTGAATCAAATATGTGATACTAATTGTGCATGCATAACAAGTCTGTGTAGATATTCCATTAGGAAACTTCACACCGACACGTTTTATTCTAGTAAGTGTATTAAAACATGCTTTGTCAAAGCAAATATGATCACTTGCTCCTGAATCTATAATTCAATCTTTATTATCATACTTCTTAGAGCAGGATAAGACTAAATGCTTACCATGTTCTGATGTTTCTGCTCCATAAGCTACTGATTTAGTCACATGATTTGCAAAAGCACGTCTTGTCTTAGTATGCTTTTGTACTGATCCTTAGTGAACAAATCTACATTTTCATTCTGTGAAGTTGAATTTACTCCCTAGTCATCATCAGAGTCATACCTTCTTGCAACATTATTAGCATGACTAATATTATTAGAAGCAGTTTTAGGCTTGAAAGTAGTAGGATAACCATGTAGCCTATAGCATACTTCTGTTGTATGCCCAGGTTTCTTGCAATGTGTGTAGTATTTCCCAATGTTTTTGTAGCCAGAACTAGTACTTGGATATTTTCCTTTTCCATATGACTAATTTCCTTAGCCACATTCATTAAAGCCCTAGAATCTTCATTATCTTCTGATTTCCTTTTCATGTTGCATAGCTAAAGACCTTAACAATTGGTGGCAATGGATTTGTCATTAGAATTTGTGATTTTACAACACCAAAATTATCATTCAACCCCAAAAGAAATCTTATTGCATTATCTTGCTTTTACATGTTCTATAGCTTCAGATTGACAAGACACTGCACATCGACATTGTGGAATTGGGCGATAATGCTCAAATTCTTCCCAAAGTGTCTTGATTTCAAAATAGTAATCATTCACTGAAAGTGTATTTTTCTTTAAAGAACTAATTTCATTTTGCAATTCAGAAATCCTAACCAGATCTCCCTGTGAAAACCTATCTCTCAAATCTCTCCATGCATCACACACATTTTCAACAAAAAACTATGTTATTTGCAATGGAAGATGTTACCGTACTGAGAATCCAAGAATGAATTAGGCTTTTGCGTCAATCCCAGGCTTCATAATTTGCATCTCCTGGCTTTGGAACTGGTATCTCGCCATTGATAAACCTGAATTTGTTCTTTGCAACAAGAGCTCGCTTCATCGATCTCGCCCAAGAGTTGTAGTTTCTTCCACTAAGAGGCAGATTCACCATAGTTGCAGAAGGATTCTCTCCATAATGTATGTAGTAAGGAGAAGCTAGATTATGCGCTGAATCCAATACCACATACTGAATCTGGGTTCCATTGTTGTTGTTGTTTTGTGCTTGACGCACCATTGTAGCAGAAGCTTGAGATGGCAGAACCCTTGTTATGGAATCAGAGGAGAAAATGGTAGAAGAAGATAGATGAATCAATCAATGTATCAGTTTCATGAATCTATTACAAGGAAGAAGAACACTATATAGTGTTGATTAGCTTCTAACTAACTCTAACTGATTCTGTTTATCTAACTAACTATCCAGTTGTAATCCCATCTCAGCTAATTACACTAACTAACTCTGAACTGACTAATTTTATTACATTGAGGTCCTTCAGCTCTTTTCCAGTTTTGGTAAAATTTTCCTTATATATACATGGCATGATTTCACTTCACAGTTCACTATATCAACGTTATTAAACTTTAGGCTCCTAAACTTTAATTCATAGGATGGTAGGAGAATTTAAGCGTTCAAGTTAGAAAAAAGTTAGAATAACGTTAAAAAAAGTTAGAGTAATTAAGGGTCAATTTACGAAGCATACGTGCATATTAATACAACACATTTAGCTCCCACTATTTCAAAAGCTACTTGTTAAGGGTCTATTTGGTGGTATGCATGTGATAAGGGTAAGATAATATATAGAGTTAGATAAAGGCAAAATATGATAAAAGTAGGACAAACTCTTATTTTATCATGTGTTTGGGGTGTAGAGGATAATGATATGATATAAATAGTGAAAAAGGATAATGACTTGATATGATAGGACAAACTCTTATTTTATCACGCGAGTGAAAAAGACTTGGCTTATTGGCAAAGTCTTGGGGCTAGAGTTTGAGGGAAACGATGAAGATGTTATTCGAGGTTTGGAAAAGGTAAACGAGGAACATTTCAAGACTTGATTTTTGTATGTTTCTCTCGGGTTGTGTTTGTACAAACTTAGGGTTTTCTTTTTTGCCTGTACCCTTGGCGTTTGGTATGTGTGATAGCTCTATGTTGGCCTTTTTTCTTGGATTATGGATGGAGTTTTTTTGACCTAGAAGGGTTTTCATGTGTACGTCGAGATGCCTCGTTATAATTGGGGGTTTCCTCGCTCCCTAAGGGTTTTGTCCTTAGGGGCTTTTTGTGATCATTAATATATGATCCTTTATTTTTCAAAAAAAATATAAACAGTGAAAAATATTTAAAATTTTTTATTAAGTAGAAAATACATAATATTCATTTCAAAAAAATATATACGTAATATTTTTTAAAAATTAATTATTATATTAAATTTTATTTTTTATATTTTTATAAATGAGCCTATGTTTTAAAATTAAATAAAGTTTAATTAATTTTTATTAATTAGCATATTTTAATTTTATTCGCTAAGGGAGTCTATTTTTATTAAAAGTAGAAACTATATATTTAACCCATTGATTTAACTTAATAGTGGCAACTGATAAAAACTAAAAATAATTAAATTCCAAAATTATTATTAAAATTATTATTTTCAAAACTAATTTATATTTAAATTATAAATTATTATATAATTAGATAAATAATTTTATATAAAAGCATTTGATTTTTTTTTTGAAAGATAAAAGGTAAGTATTATTATCCACAAAAAACCCCTAAGGACAGAACCCTTAGGAAGTGAGGAGAGCCCAACAAAAAGGGGAGCAACTCGAAGAACAAAAAGAAACCCCACTACACCTAAAAGCCCTCGACCAAGACCTAGGAACAAAATCAAAACAGGGCTAAACAAACAGCCACGAATCTGAGGGGAAAAGCCAGAAATAAACCCCTTAACCAAAACAAGAACAGCCCGAGAGAATCATACAGAAATCAAGACCTGAAATGATCCTCATAAACCTTTTCCAGGCCTCGAATGGCATCTAAGTCCTTTCCCTCAAACTCTAGACCCAAGACTTTGCCCACAAGCCATGACTTTTTCGATCGCGTGAAGTAACGCCCGCCGCAAGACTGATCGGAATCCGACAACAACAAAGGTGAAGCAGGAAGAATACCCTCGACAAGCTCGACCTGAACCTCTTCAACAGCCGGCCGGGACACCTGGCAAAAAGAGGGGGCCTTTTTGGGACGCCCAAGCCGACGGGGGTATTGATAATATTAAGTTTTGTTTTCGGGAATTAAATATATGAGGAAAACAGGGACAAGAGCCCAAGACAGTACAAGTAAAAAACATAGGCTTCCAACTTCATGACTAATAGAAGAAGGAAGTAGTGTAGAAAATAAACAAACACAGTAAAGAACAACAACCAAATACACAGCTAAGACAAGTAGCATAGAACCAAAATACAAAGGCCATTATAAATATTACCATCTAATAAATACAGCAGTTATCAAGATTAAACTAAAATAGCAAAAAGAAAACATAAACATAAACCAAAAGGGAAGAGCCACGGGTAAGCAATAGCAGCAGAAAATCTGCGAGCTTCTGGTAGGAGACAGCAAGGAAAAAGAAGTGCAAACAGGTCCAGCACAACATTCCATTTAGCCAACCAGCAACAACAAAGGAGCTGCATCAGAAGAACCTTCAATAGACTAGAGACAGAAAACCAGAAAAGTGATGCAGAAGCAAAAATCATCGAGAATCAGAGCACCACCATAAATGTTTAACTCTATTGCATCCAGATTTCGCTAGGGAATCAGCCGACTTTCGGGTAGTGAATTTAACCTCGGCTGAAAACCGACTATAATATTCGTAAAGCAGACTCTAATTAGCGTTAGTCTGGTCGACTTACTTTTAATAATTTCAAACTTTATTTCGGTATTTTGCACTAAATTTGTGTCAGCTCAGTAAAATCTAACCTAAGTCAAACGCTAAATCGGTACTTTCTTATAGTGCTAACTTACTTGCACTTGTTTTATGGAAGCAATAAGTTAATAGCTACAACGAAAATTTAAGGATATAAACTTTTAACCTACTCATTCTAAAAAGATGTGAGTATGTTAATTATTAAATCCATATATATGTTAAAAACATCCACAACACACTTTAAAAGCACTCTCTAGAAATGATTGAGATTGGAGCGCCATAGTTGTTCATCTTTCACGGAAACACAACCAGACTGCGGATATGTTAACTCATCAAGCGATTTGGGAAGATTTGCAATGCCGGATTTGGATGCAACCTCTGTCTAATTTAATTGCGTCGGTGCATCATTAACACCTTGTTTTTTGTCTTCTTCCTTATGCAACCAAAAAAAAGCACTCTTCATCATACTTGAGATCGATTTATTTTAAAAATAACACATTTTCAGAAAGTCAGGAGGCAATTTTTTTTTTAAAAAAAAAAAGCTAGAAAATTTCAATATTATTCAAATTGAGTACAAGATGTGCCCAAAATGTACCCAAAAGAATTACATGTACGCTTAGCAAAACGACAACTTCTTAATGAAACAAATAATAACAACCAAAACTTGAACAATTACATGATAACCCAAATAGACAAAGCCATGCACAACCATGTCGTGCTAGTTCATAGATCCTAAACCTGAGTACTTTGCTAGCACTCCTTTACACACTAAACAGGTTTTAATCTAAGAATAACTCCAGGAAATATATCATCTGGGTCTTGAATTTGTGGGTTCAATGGAAAAATAAATTGATCATTACACTTTTCAGCAATGGTGTACAAGGTCTCGCCTTCACCCACAACATAGAATACTCCATCACAAGGTTGCTCAATATTCTTCAAAATAATTGGAGCAGGACCCTCTAACTCCATGTTGGCTATCAATAGCGTCATCAATGCTATTATAAAGCAACATGCATGTAATTTCAGCCTATGCACCCTTGTTTCCATGATTCTCGATAATATTATTATTTCTGAGAAGAAACAAAAATCACAAAATTAAACCAACACAGAAAAAATAATACTAATATTCTAAAGAGCAATTATGTATCAAATATATATCTAACCTTGCATCGATCCTTGAATTGAAGTGTTACTACTTTATGAAGAGTTTGTAGTCGTTTAACGGCACATGCTCAAATATATAATTTTGAGGATTGATTAATCTTTTCCAGCACAAGATTCACCACTTATCGCTATTTATAAATGATTCAACCCCCTTAATGTAACTCACTTCTTTATCTAGTAATTTAAAACTTTAATGTGCCGGAGATATATATAGCATGTTTTAGAGATGATATTTTAATTTTTTATTACACTTGGAAGAAGATAGTATTCAAATCTAATTATAATTAATTTGAAAATGAATTTTTTTTGGCAGCGTGCATATTATTTGCTGGATTAGCTGGTTGTTGTAATTATTCTATCTAATTCTTTTAAATATTAAAATTAAAGAATGTTATAATATAATCCCAAAAAATTTCTTTTTTTTTCTTTGTTAGTGTAATAAATTATAATACTTAAAACAAGATAAAACTGTAAAGCAAGACATACATGTCAGCATATGACCAAATTTTATGAATAAAAAGAATACTAAAGAAAAACTAATAAAATTCAAAACTTTGAATTTAATAATAAAAAATATAATAAAACAGCTGTCATTGATATGCCAGTTAATTAATAAAAAAAGTTATAGTGTAATAAATAAATACAGATATTGAGTAATAAATAAAAGCTATTAAGCTAGTGTACTAATTCAAAATCAGTTTAAATAAAATAAGTTTTATTGATTTCAAAAAAAAATTAAGTTTTATAAACTATTAATACATTTATTAACTCATTTCAGATGTAAACATGTGCATCAAAAATAGTTGTAGCAGCGCGCTTTTAAAGGGGGACGGGCAAGGTCAAAACTCCTTTAGAATTTTAATTTCTTTTTTATCGACGATACTAACTTTTATATACTCCATCTGTTCCTATTTTTCTGTCAACTTTGAGAAAAATAATTTATTTCTATTTAACTGTCTATTTAGCATTTTAAGATAGCATTAAATGATGTTTTTACAACTAATATCCTTATCAAAACAATAAATGAAGAAAGATAAAATGCAATCTAAAGGGTAAAAATGAAAACCAAATACTACTTTTATGAAAACCAATAAAATTAATTGCACTCCTTAATATGTGTATTTCTTCTCTTCCCGGACAGTTAAATAGGAACGGAGGGAGTAGGATTTTTTATATGTAACCGAATCCCAAGATTTTTATATTCTTTATTATAACTTTTAGTCTGAAACTCCTAAACATTTTGTCAATTCTTAATCTGACCTTTGTTTCTTTTTTTGATACATCAGAAAAGTGTTAGGAATAATGCAAATTTGTTAGGGTTTGTTAGTTAGTTAATGTTAGGGATTAGCAGCTATATTAGCTATTAGTGTATTCAATGTATTGTGTTGACAATTAATGAGAAATTCATTCCCTTACTTTCTTTCTCTCTCTGTGTTAATGCTTTTTCTCTCAGTTTCGGTGTTCATGCTCTAACAAACTAGTATCAAGAGCAAAAAAAAATTTCCTTCGCCCGTGAACGTGTTCTTGTGCTAGTCGCCCACTTCGATCACTCCATCATCATCTCCGCTGCGATGTCTTCTGAAGATCGACGGTGATTCTTGTTTCGGTGGTGCCCTCTGCAGATCGGTGGCGATTCTTGTTTTGGCGGTGGTTTCAGACGATCGACGGTAGTAGTTGCCTGTGATTTTCCATTCCGATCTGGTTCTTGCCTCTCTCTGACCCAGATAGGTTCTTTTCCTTTCCTTTTCTGCCATGGGTTCTACTGGAACGAGTGTGAACGCCACATTCCCAGCGAATCTCCCTGTTCTCAATGGCAAAAATTGGAATCGGTGGAGTGTGCAGATCAAGGCAATCATGGGGTTTCAAGAAGTTCTTGACATCGTTGAAGCCGATTTTCCTACCATTGATGCGGCATCCTCAGAAGAAGCTCGAGCTACCCACAAGGAAAACAAGAAGAAGGATTTCAAGGCACTTTGCATCTAGCATCAGTGTGTTGATGATGCCCATTTTGAGAAGATTTCATCTGCAAAATCGGCACATTAAGCATGGCAAATTCTTGAGACTTGCAATGAAGGTGGAGAACAGGTCAAGAAGGTACGATTGAACACTCTGAAACGACAATTTGAGTTGTTGCAAATGGAGACCAATGAGAGGATTGCTACATATTTCAATCGCATTATGGTACTCACAAACTCCATGAAGGCTAATGGAGAAACCTTGATAGATCAGTCAATCTGTGAGAAGGTATTACGCACTCTTACTCCTAGTTTTGATTATGTTGTGGCTGCCATTGAGGAAGCCAGGAAGCTAGACACCTTGAAAGTGGAGGACCTACAAGGTTCTCTCGAAGCACATGAACAAAGAATCATGGAGAGGTCTACACAAAGACCTGCAGATCAGGCCTTGAAAGTTGAAACCTTCAAGAGAGGAGGTCTGTCATCAAGAGGTGGATACAAGGGTTCTGGCAAGAATAAGGAGTACAAGGGTGGTAATTCAAAAGGTTCTCAGGAAAATGCACAAGATAAATCAGATCATGAACAATTAGAGGGTTCCTGGAAGAGAGGAGGAAACAAGAATTGGCACGTGGGAAGAGAAAGTTTGACAGAAAGAAGCTTAAGTGCTTCAATTGTGGAAAGATTGGTCATTTCTCTGCTGAGTGCAAGGCTCCACCAAACCAGAATGATGATCGAGGGAAACCACAGGATGAAGTCAATCTGGCTAATACAGACAAAGAGGTATACTCTGAAATTCCACTCTCTCTAATGATGCTCACTAATCTAGACTCACATGCTAAGGATAAATGGTATATGGATTCTGGCTGCTCCTATCACATGACTGGACACAGAAATTGGTTATTCAATTTTGATCCCAACAAAAAGAGTAGTGTCAAATTTGCTGATGATAGAATTCTGAAAGCTGAAGGAACTGGTGATGTGATGGTTAGGGGTAAACAAGGTCAGCAGAGTAGAATTTCTGAGGTTCTGTATGTTCCCAGCTTGACCACTAATCTGATTAGCTTAGGTCAATTGATAGAAAAGAAATTTTCAATAGTCATGGAAGATGGTTATATGGATGTCTTTGATCCATTAAAAAGAAAGCTGCTCAGAACTCCTCTTACAAGGAATAGAACCTTCCGAGTTGATATTGAAGCTGTAGAATCCCAGTTTTTTAGTGCTAAAACTCTAACTGATAATTCATGGCTTTGACATTGGAGATTAGGCCATCTGAATTTTATGGATTTAAGCATGTTAAGAACTCAAGGACTTGTCACTGGTTTACCTCAAATTCAAGTTCCATTAAACTTTGTGATAGTTGCTTGATCAGCAAGCAACCGAGGAACTCATTTAGCAAATTCACACCATCAAAAGCTAAGGATCAACTGCATGTGGTCTACTCTGATGTATGTGGTCCATTTGAGGTTCCATCCTTGGGAGGCAACAAGTACTTTGTTACATTCGTAGGTGACTTCACAAGGAAGATTTGGCTGTACTTGATCAAACTCAAGAGTGAAGTCTTTGGTGTCTTCAAGGAGTTCAAAAATCTGGTGGAAAAGCAATCAGGCAAGCATATTAGAGTGTTAAGGACTGATGGGGGAGGAGAATTTACCTCTAGAGAGTTTGATAACTTCTGCAAAGATCAAGGTATATTGCATGAAGTTACTGCTCCATACACCCCTCAGCATAATGGAATCGCTGAGAGAAGGAATAGAACTCTCTTGAACAAAGATCAAGGTATATTAAGCACGCCTAGGCGCCAATTCCAGAACCCTGGAAAAAGCAATTGGCGCCTAGGCGCCAATGGAGCACGCCTAGGCGCTCTGACTCGCTGGAAAACCTTTTGATCTTCATTTTAACTCCTCTTTACTCCTCTTTAAGCCTCTTTAAGCCTCCCTTCAATTCTCCAAACCTCTAGACACTCCATCTTCAACTGTTACAACCTGAAAACTTGATGACAAAGCTAGGAAAATATCTAGAAATTCAGAGGTTAGTTTTGCACAAAGGCTCCAAAACAAGTGGAAATTGCCTATGACTCTTAAACTCTAATAAAATGCAACTAAAACCCTTATAAAACTACAAAATTACTAAACTAATGCAAATGCACAAATAAAAGTAAAAATGCATGAGAATGCATGAAACACTACATGAGACACAAGAAAAAGACTCAAAACCTACAAGGAAAAACCCTAAAAACATCATATAAACCCGGGTCATCACACCACTATACTCAACGACAGCTCGCCCTCGAGCGTCACTAAGATTAGCTTGTCCTCAAGCACAAAGAATTACTCCCAACACACATGCCAAAAGAGGGATACATTTTCAGAAAACCGGGGGATCAAGTAAATGTAGTTAGTTCCAAGATAAAGATTCAACAATCAACTTCTGCAACTCTTAGACAAAGAAGAATTATAGTCCACTATGAGAAGCATTTAGAACTAACATCCTAGCATGAGACAATTGTTTAGTGCACTGAGCACAAAAGCAAGTTCATAGGTTCTGAGAATCATTCACTCAAGAGCAACTAAAGTTGACAATGCATTATTCAATGAGACTTCAAAAGGGTTGTAATGTTGGCTAGGTAAAGCACAAGGTTGGTGGTCCCTAAGGAAGACTAAGGCTGCACAAAATTTGAGTGTGGTCCAATTTGGAATTCCGGAGCTTTCAAGCTATTGATACTTAGCACTCAAGTCTCTTAACCCCTTTTTGTTTCATTTTTTTTCTTTTTTTTTTGGAACTCCACCACACCATGGAGTTCATTTTCTCTTTTGACTTTTTCCAATTTTTTTTCTTTGGGGCAAGAGACAATTGCACTTTTTATAAACTAGCTCCATCAAGAGTTAAGAACCACAACTCCCCATTGAATCCTCAAAACAGCCAGCCCATTAAACATAGATACCAAGGAAATCTCCATAAGGCTCAAAAGGGTCAACTAGGGACAAAGATGTTATAAAACAATTTCTGAAGTACAAGAAAACCTACCGGTCTCAAGAATGCAAGTCTCCTAAAGCTACACTCAAGGACGCATGAAATGAAACACAAAACCAAGAAGTGCAAGTGAGTCAGGATCCTCCAGGGAAATTATATAGTGAAGGGTCAAAGATAGACCCTTGTGGACTCACATCAACTCTATCCTCAAGACAACACTTAGAAGACCGAAGTCTCTCCCTCTCTTTCCCAAACATGCAATCACTCCCCAAAAGAAAGCACAAAGTATCCACTTAAAAACATTTTCAAAACCAGCATCATGTGAGTGAGCAAGACTTGGGAACATGTCATTTGAGTATAAGGAATAAAGACCAAGGTATAAAAGACTCTATATAACAATGCATGATAAAATTGGATAAACAAAATCTATAAAAGAAAAATATGCAAAAATGCATGGACTAAAACTCAGGGTAAGAAAAGAACCTCCTTCAAAGTGATTGAGTGCCTCCAAGTGTGTATCCTTTTTATTTCCTGAAAAAAAAAAAAAACAGAAGAAACAAAACGTAAAACAGAAAAAAAAAACATGGGTTGTCTCCCATTCAGCCCTAAGATATAGTCTTAGGTAGACTAAACTTCAAACTCGTAACTCAAACCAAAAATCACAAACAATCCCCGGCAACGGCGCCAAAAACTTGTTGGTCAATTCGCAAGTGTACGAATCCACCCGGTTTTAAATATCGAACCACAGGGATTGTGAGTGAAAAGATTCGGTTCAAGCTTTAAGTTTGAAGGTTTGTTTTATTGAGGCAAACATATGTCGAAGTAGTAATAAGGAAAAAGAAAATATAAATTCAGAAATGAAACAGAAAATGAAAAGAAAGAGTGATTTACTTTGGGTTCTTGCTCAACTAATCAATTCAAGCACATCATTCTAAGCACATGTTCTCATGAATCTCTCCTTGATGTTATAGCCTAAGCAACTGCCTATCGATGCCTCGCATAGATAATTCTTTCAAACCAAAAGATAAGCCCAATTCCTTGCGTACTTAAACATTTGTTTGAAGCATAAAGATTATAAAGTTCAGGCCAACAAACCCCAACCCTTCCTCTATTCCTAGTAGAAAGTATAGAAGAGGTAATCCCATAACAAGTCCCTAATCTATAAGAAACTTCCGTTCTATTATAGAAAAGCATAAAGCTAGCACATGTTCTAACTTGAAACATAAAGCATGGATATGGGATTCAAGGAAAGAAGAAGAACATGTGGGAAAGAACTTAAGATTATAACTTAAAAGGAAAAGTCTTACTAGAAAACCAAAGTAAAAGAAGAGAGATTAGCCAAGCATGGCAAGAGCCATGCTTGGCTAAGAACCTTCAACACAAGCTTGGAAGCCTTCTCTCACTATCCTAGATGATCCTCTACCTCTGAATTTTACAAAGTATGAAAAGATATCCAAGATTCCCAAAAGAAAATGACTAAAATCCTATTTATAGGCAAAAATCACGAGTTTAGGCTGTTCCGGGCGCTCAGGCGCCAATTCAGAGCGCCTGAGCGCCATTTCCATCCTGAAAAATTAAGCACGCCTAGGCGCCAATTCCAGAACCCTGGAAAAAGCAATTGGCGCCTAGGCGCCAATGGAGCACGCCTAGGCGCTCTGACTCGCTGGAAAACCTTTTGATCTTCATTTTAACTCCTCTTTACTCCTCTTTAAGCCTCTTTAAGCCTCCCTTCAATTCTCCAAACCTCTAGACACTCCATCTTCAGCTGTTACAACCTGAAAACTTGATGACAAAGCTAGGAAAATATCTAGAAATTCAGAGGTTAGTTTTGCACAAAGGCTCCAAAACAAGTGGAAATTGCCTATGACTCTTAAACTCTAATAAAATGCAACTAAAACCCTTATAAAACTACAAAATTACTAAACTAATGCAAATGCACAAATAAAAGTAAAAATGCATGAGAATGCATGAAACACTACATGAGACACAAGAAAAATACTCAAAACCTACAAGGAAAAACCCTAAAAACATCATATAAACCTGGGTCATCACTTTTGCAGGAGCACCAATATCATGGTCCTCTAAGAAGCAATCAGTAGTTGCTCTATCCACTTGTGAGGCTGAATATATTTCAGCTTGTGCTGCTGCTTGTCAAGCACTTTGGTTCCATTCTCTGCTTCAGGAATTGCATGTTGATGTTGGAAATGCAATTGAGTTGTTTGTCGATAATAAATCAGCTATTGATCTTTCTAAGAATCCAGTAGCACACGGGCGCAGTAAACACATAGAAACTAAGTTTCACTTCCTAAGAGATCAAGTTTCAAAGGGGAAAATCCTGATAAAGCATTGCAGTACTGAGCTGCAGCTTGCGGATATTTTGACTAAACCACTGAAAGCTGTGAGGTTTAAGGAGTTAAGGAAGTTGATCGGAGTGTTATCTGCTGACTGCTGCTGAGCTAGTTTGAAGCTACTGATGAAAGGATACAAGGAAGTTGAATATGCAAAGAACTGAGACAGTAGTAGACAAGTTGTTTTTTCTGCATTGTATAATGTTGTTTAGGCTAAGTATAGTGCTGGTTTTTTTCTTGATTGAATCTGTGAACAGTGTTTGCATTATGGGGGAGTGTTAGGAATAATGCAAATATGTTAGGGTTTGTTAGTTAGTTAATGTTAGGGATTAGCAGCTATAAATAGCTATTAGTGTATTCAATGTATTGTGTTGACAATTAATGAGAAATTCATTCCCTCACTTTCTTTCTCTCTCTGTGTTAATGCTTTTTCTCTCAATTTCCGTGTTCATGCTCTAACAAAAAGGGCAAGGACAATAAAACAACTAAACTAAGGAATTCCTAGAGCATCCTTTAAAATAAAAACTTACAGCTCGGGTGTAGGCGAGTTTATTGTGGTTAACACTACCGGTGGTCCAGAATAGCTATCCCTCGCCATCCAATCCGCATCCTTGTTATTCTCTTTGGGAACCCAGCTGAGAAACACTTGCCACCTTAGGTCCAACAAGTTTTGAACCTCTTGTAGAAGCTCAATGTTGGAGGAGTGATTACGCCAGCTGCCACTATTAATTATGTCAATGAGACCTTTGTAGTCAGACTCACAGAGAAGATTTCTGGTACCATGATCCCAGGCAAAGCGCATACCATCACGGAGAGCTCTAGCTTCAGAAGCAAATGGATTTCCTCCTGGTGTGTGACTCATGAATCCCTTGACCCAGTTACCACGATGACCCCAGAGAAGGCCACCACTGCCCATCAAATTCTCATCCTCTAGAAAAGTTCCATCCATATTCAGCTTCAAGAAATTCTACTGAGGAGGTTTCCAACCATAGTTCATTCCACGCGAAGCATCATCCACTGACTCATCATTCAGGGCCCGAGCAATTTCATCAAATTCATGGCAAAGTTTTCTCCAAGCACCATCCAGAGTCCAAGGTTGCGGATCCATACACACATTACACCGCCACTTCCACACATTCCAAAGCCCGACAAGGAACTTTGTAGCATGATTACTGCGAGCATGGAGAAAGATCCAGGGTTGTAGGTCTTGATTCCAGAAGTTGGGCCAGCGCCAAACGCCCAACTTGCCCCAAAGCTGACGAGAGAGAGGGCAGTCCCTTAGCACATGTAGAACGTCTTTCGTGTCTGTAGAACAACGAGAGCAAGACGGGTTCAAAGCCATATTACATCTGTGACGTTTTGCATTTGTGGGGAGGGCATCATGCAAGCACGACCAGACAAAAACCCTGATTTTCTCTAGGATGGGGAGTTTCCAGATCCAACTCCATTCAACCACCGGGTCCAAATTCACATTCTGAGATTTAAGCCAACAATATCCTTCACTTACAGAATATTCAGCGTTACTACTCCCCTCCCAATTCCAAGCATCATGTTGTTATCAATAATATAGGGGGAGACCACCACAAACCAATTCTTCACCTCATCCGGGAGAACCGTATAAAGATTATCAAAACACCACGTACCATTATGAATAAGATCACGAAGTTTGAGCGTTGTGTCCGAGATATGAACAAAATCTAACTGATCCGCTAGCTTGTCATGCTCTGACCAGTCTTGATACCACACTGAAGTCATGCCACTACCCAATTTAAACTTGAACCCATCCTGAAACCCCTCACGAGCTTTCATCAAACCCTCCATAAGGATGACTCATGTTGTCGGACAGGGGTGGTGAGCATCGATCCACCCTGAAGGTACTTGTTGCTTAGGGCTTGAGCCCAAAGCTTGTTGGTTCCCGAATGAATTTGCAGAGAGCCTTACCAAGTAGCGGCGTATTGTGGTCTGCCAAGTTCCACACACCCAAGCTTCCATGTCGCCTGCTTTTAGTAATCGTATTCCACCCCACTGAGTGCCATCCTCGTCTCCCATTCCTTTTTTACCAGAGGAATCATCTCATGATTTGGTGCATATTATGGATGATGGCCCTAGGTAGCCAGAATACCTGCATGGTATAGGTTGGCATAGTGGTAATAACCGCTTTGGTTAGACAAATTTGACCCGCAAAATTCAAAAGATTAGTTTTCCAGGAAGCAAGTTTTCTAGAGATCTTCTCCAATAAATAATTAAAGGAGCCTCTAGAAGCCCTTCCACCAGCCAAGGGAAAGCCCAGATAACGCCCGAGATCACTGACAAAAGGGATGGGAGCAATGGACCGGATCTCATCTCTAATTTCATATTAAACACCTTTAGAAGAAATGACCTTTGATTTTGAGATATTTATCTTCAAACCTGAATGAGAGCAAAAAGCTTGAAGAGTGTCCGCCACCAATTGGACTTGAGCGGAGGAGGCTTGGCAAAAGAGAAGGACATCATCAGCAAAAAAAACATATGTGATATGGGAGGGCCTTGAGGCCTTATTTGTTTCTAATAAAACTTAAATGAAATCAAAATTTGAAGTAAATAATATATTTATTAAATTTATTTTCACATTGAATTTTAAGAAGTAAAGGATAAATGTTATTTTAATAAGATATAAATTCAATAAAACATCTATCTATACTATCTATAAAGGAGAAGTTTTTGCAGCTTTAGGGGCTATTTAGTAAATCAATAAATCATGATACAATGGATTGAAGTTTCTAGATGGGTAATTCAGTAAATCCAAATGTAATTTAGTTAGAGATCACATCTTGGTCGTTGATTTAATCTTGACCATTTGTTTTCCCTTCAGCATTTCACTATCGGTTTCAGTTCAATTCATCAATAACGCATGACACATCTACTACTCGGTGATTTATTTGCCACATTCTTTTGTTTCTGCATTCTTCAATTCATCCCTGGGACGCAAGTTTGAGCAGCCGCTGTGATTTCTCCACCATCGGTCTCTCTAACCTACAATTTTGCCCACGTGTGTTTCCCTCTGTCGTGGTTGTTGATGCTGCGGAGAGCGAACTGATATTATCTGACCTCTATCTTAGTTCCTAACCAATCACCACAATCGCATGTTGCTTCTTCTTCCTTCTTTCCATTTCTATTTTGATCTTTCGAATTTCATAATTCACATCCATTTGTTCTTTGCATTTCAAGCGGCGATGACCTTCGGAAGCGTTATCTTCTTCGACACCGGTATGAACCCTTAGTTCAATGCCTTATTTCTGCATTTTGATTTGCATGTCGCTGATTTTGTTTCGCAGTGACTGATGGACAGGAAATGGAGTAATGAGGGTTTTGTGGTTCTTGAACAATGGGGTTTGATTATTTGTTGTTCAAGTGATGAAGCGAAGAAGTGACAGTGGCAGGTTTAGTGGTTATAAGGGTATTGCAGGGAGGGGAAATGAAAGGAAGGGAGTTTGACAATCCCACCTCATTCAACTCTTCATCTTCTTTCTATTCAAGCTCATGGTTTTCAATTCCTACTGCAATTATTTTTTACCATCATTGTTGCAAATTTGGGTTTTCAGATGATAAATACTCCTGCTTAAGATTCTTATTTTAGAACAGTTGTTGTGTTATTTCTGAAGCCATAAATCCTAGCAAATATGCTAATTACCTTCCCCTTCATTAGTGGTGAAGCTACTGTAGTTAATTAAGATTTATGGGTTGGTTCTTCTGCAAAATGTAGAGCTCAATTCTGGGTTGGTTATTCTGCAAAATGTAGAGCTCAATTCTGGGTTGGTTATTCAGCGAAATGTGGAACTCAATTGGTGCATTGCACATTTTTTTCCCTTCTCTTACCAGTGAGATAATATGCACTATCTTCTAAAGTTTTAAATTTTTTTTTTCTCCAGGTCTTCTACTTCTCCGGATGTGACTCTTATGGTATTTTCCGGAAGGAGACCTCTACTGCCATCGATTTAACTGATTTCATGTTTAGAGAAGGTAAGTGGTTGGGTATTAGCATCTTCGAAGGTTTGCTTGATTGAGAAATCTCAAAGTGGGGTGATGGAAAATAGGGATAATGCAGTTCACTTTTAATCCACTTTTAATCAACTATCAACCTATGATGCTTTGTGCACTGTGTTTCTTTTTTGCTCAAATTTATTTTACATCTTAGTGACTATTCTCATTCTTCCTTCCCCATAAGGTACAAATAGATGGCATATGGAGCTGCAGGTATTAACCAGTTTATTGTGGAGTCCCAAAGGTAAATGCTAGATTATTTTAACATGTTTCACTACTATTTTATTTTCACATGAAACTGTTCTTACAATTAATGACTTAAAATGATGTGTGTACTTCCACTTCATTTCTGCATTTTACTTGCATAAATCACTTCATTTTTGCATTGTCAGACTTTGCCACAAAGCAACATAGTCTGCTTGAGGAGGTTACTCTGCTTTGGATCCCATTGAATCTCAGAGAGTTGTTGATCTCCTGAATTCAGAGTTGTCTCCTTTCTCAAGTTGAAACCCAAGGAATTATGGAAACCAGGTTTGTACCAGCCTTTATGTTTAAGCCATTGATTCTGCATAACATGTTTTATTAAAATATTTGGAATGTTTGTTCTTATCATATTTTGGTTATCAATTTCTATTTCTATTGTATTTTGCAGTGGCTGTTGACACTTCTTGGTATGAGGTTCTGGATAGCTTTTGGCAATTCAGGAGCAGGTGGTATGATTTCCTTCACTGTGGGGTCAAAGGGATTGTTGAGGGCGTTATTGTTGGCGAGCTTGAGGTAACTTCAGGAATATGGCCCATATAACAGAACATACTTCAATGGAGACAGTTTGTGCATCTAAAGAGAAAGATCAAAATTCACTCAGATCCATTACTCAGATGCATAAAAATTGTAGCTTTCATAATTTCTCATATAGTACTCCCTTTCATTTGGCACACATGTACAACTCAATCCATAAATGAGAAAGTCTTATGTAATTTTTGGTATGTCAATTTTGTTTAATACATAAGAAGTATGTACTCCGTGTTTGGAACTTTCATAGGTAAATTTTTGGGGTTGGCTGTTATTTTGATTTTGGATTTTTAAATTGGCATTGTCCTATAGACATTAAATTTTTAGTCCAAAATAAACTCTTTACCCTTTTGGTTGTCCTTTTGTGCTTCTAACTGTTATTATCAATCCGAGCATAAAAAATTGAGTTGTAATGCTATAGCGACCATTTTAGGGAAAATGAAAATATATTGAAATGCCAATTTATAGTTTTATTTGAGTAACTGAAAAACTAATGAGATTGTTTTAAAACTTTTCAATGGTTAGTTATTAGGTAATTATAATGTTCTCTTTAGTCGTTAGTTTAAGAATATGAATAGTATTAAATACATAGTAAGGTTTGTTGTTTTAGATAAGCAAATATATTAGAATAAATGGAAGTACAAGGGTACTTCAACTCATTCCAAATAAGCTAGATAAGAGGAATAAAACCAAAAAAAGAACAACTGGGAAAAGGTGAGCCTAGAAGCCAGACATGAACAATCGGATACCCATCATGTGAACCCCTCTCAAAAACAAACTAGCTAGACAAGCCAATATGCCAGCCTACAAGACACCACACAAACAAACTAGCTAGAAACCCACAACAATGCATTGAAATAACCCATGAACAGCATAGTAAGTTATGTAATACAACTTTCTCCGCTATGCTTTGATTATAAATTAAACAACAACGTTGCAAAAAATGATATTATCAAGTTATTTCAAGACACAAGTGTGATTTCATATTATAATCATATAGTGAAGCAATAAAAGGTGCGATTTCAGACGCAGTACATGGAAGAACAAAATATGTCTTAAAAAATAACGCAGGGGAAGAACAAAATATGTGTAACAACAACAAAAACATAGAGAAACAGGGTTGTGTTAGTGAGCAGGGATGAATATATATTTTGTATTCATATAATATATTAATTAATATTAATCTTTGCCCTTACACCTATGATTTTTTTTTAATTTTGTGTTTATTTAATATTAGTTACACACTAAATAAAAAAAGTTAGTATTAGTTATAGAACTCCATGTGGGACATGCAAATTATTTTTTATTTATAGAATGTTTTAACATTAAATTTGATATGGATGCCAAAAAAAAATATTGGACTAACCCTTTCACCTTCCCCAAATTTTGTTTTTAAGATCATAGTTAAGTATTATTTACACACCAAATAATGATGCTAATATCAGTTACGGAATTACATAGGACACACATAATTAGTTTTGATTTATAGATTAAATAATAATTAATATTAATCATGAGAGGATTGTTCTCATCATGATTTTTCTTTCTTATCAATGCATTCCTTTTTGCTCTCGAAAAAAAAATATTAATCATTAAAATTTGAAGGTGACTGTTTTAATATTAAATATGAGATCGATGAAAAAAAATAACTTTTACACTATCATTTTCCCCTTGAAATTATATTTACGGTTTCAATCCTTCCATCAATATTATTATTTGGCTCAGATGAGTTGGAGAATTCCAAAGGGCACACATATGAAGTTGCATATGACACATTTAAGAACATGTGCTATACGAATGACTTACTTGAAGATGATAAATAATATATTGATGAGCAAATTGAAGTTTTGCATTAGGGTACTGCAAACAGTTTTAGAACACTTTTTGCTATTTTTCTTTTATCATATCAGCTTCCAAGGGCATTATTTGTTTGATATTTTGTATAGAGAAAGACTTCTTATGTAATGTAGTGGTGAGCTCATTTTTAACCAAAACTCATAAAAAACAAAACAAGGAAAAAACCACAAATAAATAAAATAATTATACTTGAACAAAAAAAAAAACAAACACATTCGTCGCGGAAAAGAACCTTACAAAATTATGTTAGCTTATAATTACGTTGTTCTTTCAATAAACATAAAAAAACAACACAAATTTAGAAAAGACATACCCAATAAATAAAAATTAGTATCCCGTGCATCGCACGGGTAAAAGTACTAGTTTATATATAAACAAAATAATGTTGGGATTAACTTTAATATATAATAATTTTCATCAAAAAAAAAACTTTAATATAGAATAATCATTTAAACAGAGGCAACTTTTATATAAACAGAGGCAAAAAAACAATTTTTTCTGACAAGGATGCAAATCAAAACTCGCTCGCTTTATATTACAGAGACTAAAAACTTCGCGACACAGTTTAGCCTTCCAAAACTACTTTAGGGTTTGATTTTACTTTATTTTCAAAGATTATTTTTTTTATGTTCATTTTGTCAATAACAATCATTATGAGCAGGTCTATGATGTTTCAATAATAGTTGCTTGTTATACATATGCAAGTTATTTTAAAGGATGGACATCCTTTGCATCCGGTTGGCTTGCAATGGCGTACTTTTTTCAGCACGAGTCAAAATACGGGAAGTATCCATATTTACAACATCTACAACTTTGGATTATAAGTAGCTTAAGGTCTCGTCATTGTGTAGACATAATACAAGAATGAACATTGTAAGTTAAATGATACTTTCAAATTCGTATGGTAATCAACATTTAGTGCACTTTAAATTGATGTATGCATATATGATGATTATTTCCCAACCCTTTTTGGTTTTTGTTGTTGTTTTATGACTAGGTTTAGGATATATTTTTTTTTCGGATTTTAAAAAGATTCGGGTTTGAAAACTAAGGAGTCAATTTTGAAGAAGGCCTAACTCAACCCAAAAGCTTGCTCAAGAGTTAAGGTTTGCACAACCATATATAAGCAATTCTTTGGCCACATCTCTAGCCAATGTGGGACTCTAACAAATTTATTGCTTTAAGTTTCGGGTTTTGAGACCAGAATTGAAAATACATCAGGTTTTCAATTCTCGTAACAGGTTCGGGACATAAAACCTAAAACATAACTCCTTTCATATGCTTTCGGATTCTAAAACCTAGAATGTGTATAGTTGGTTTATGTTTCAGGAGGTATAAATCTCGGAACACCAAGTATCTCTATTCAAAATCTTGAAAACCCGAAATAAAAAAACCTTTGATATGTGTTTTGGGTTTTCAAATTGAGATTAATTTCTATGCACTGGATAGTGTAAATAAGTTTTACACAATCATTCAATCACATCCCTTCATTTTGCTAGCTCATAATTAATTTTGAATTTAATAATATTTAAAATAGGAAATTGAAGGTTGTGATTGAGTGTTTCGGGTACCAAACTGAAATCCCTTGGGAAATATATTTTTTTAGGTTTTTGGGAGGGCCTTGGGAAATATTGAACATGGACCAATTGGTGTGTGAAAGCCCATTAGTGACGG
The DNA here is from genome assembly GCF_012489685.1 of Lotus japonicus. NCBI lineage: Eukaryota > Viridiplantae > Streptophyta > Magnoliopsida > Fabales > Fabaceae > Lotus > Lotus japonicus. The sequence goes on along the minus strand of NC_080042.1, from coordinate 54,356,320 downwards.
GGAGGATATGAACAAGCTGATGAATGTTATAAAAAAATAATGCTTATGGATGAGAACAAACCCAACATCAACAAATAAATACAAAAAGGAAAGGGACTCATGAATTGATACAAACTACAAATTAATGCTCATAAGACAGAGAAACACCGTTCATTCTCACTGTCTCTGATAGCAGCTTCAAGGTTTGTTGCAGTGTGTCAAAATGGGCAAAGGGGGAATGTCACTTGATGATCATGGTGGTGAAGAACAGGAGAACATGGCTGCTTGGCTTGTTGCTATTAACACTCTCAAGATTCAGCCTTTTAAGCTTCCTACACTAGGTATTCATTTTTTCCTCTTCCCTTCAATTAGGAGTGTCCATTTCATTTGTTTAATTATCTTTTCATAGGTTTCTGTTTACACTGTCCACTGAGTTCATTGTTAAATAATTTGCTTACTTAATTCTGTATTATGGAAGGACCCCATGATGTCAGAGTGAGAATGAAGGCTGTTGGAATCTGTGGAAGTGATGTTCACTACCTCAAGGTATACTGTTGCATCTGATTTTAGTATTTTCAAAACAAAACAAAAAAACAAAACTAAGTTGGAGGAATTTGATTATCTGTGTATGTATACTTTGCTACAAAAATGTCAAAATCTGTTTATTTAAACAATTTGAGCATTCTGTGATTTTATTGTTTCATTTACTTTCAGAAACTGAGATGTGCAGACTTCATAGTTAAAGAACCAATGGTTATTGGTCATGAGTGTGCTGGGATAATAGAAGCAGTTGGTGCTGAGGTGAAGAGTTTGGTGCCTGGTGACCGCGTGGCAATTGAGCCTGGGATCAGTTGTTGGCGTTGTGACCATTGCAAGCTGGGTAGCTATAATTTATGTCCTGATATGAAGTTTTTTGCTACTCCACCAGTTCATGGTTCCCTGGCTAATCAGGTATGAAAGAATTAAAAGCTTCTTTTTTTTTTTTTGAAAAGAGAAGAATACTGTATTATTGATTGAAAGTGCCAAATATATCATCGTGATTACAGTTTACAGACAAACTACTGTAACCCTCTCGTAGGCGCGCAAACATAGCAAGTAAGCCTCATTAAAACCTTACTAAGGAAAACCCAGTGGGAAAAAACCTTAGTAAGGAAAAAGAGTACTCAAATGCTAGTCCACAAAGAAGCCTATCACATAAAATCTCTATTAGAATCATCCTTGCTGCAATCAGCACTCAAACAATACTGGTGAACCTCCAAGTATCTAGATTCCATCCGTAAGCCTACTGTAGCATTGGAAAGGCCAAGTGCACTAAGTTTCAAAATTGTAGAACCTGCAATATATCAGATTATGCAGAACAAGTACCCCTCACATCCTTCACGTTTGCCATTCCTCCAAAAAATATGTATTAAAACATCACCCACAGTGGAACAGCTCTGTCACACCCCTCCTTGGCTAAGTCATCTGCCTTGTCATTGCCCTCCCTATAAACATGCACAATATCCACACAATTTACATCAACTCTTAAAAAATCAATTGTATGAAAATCATTAAGATGCTTCCAAGGTCTGTTTTCACCGTTCTTCACCCATCCTATAGCCAGTGTCGAGTCACTCTCTATAACAATGTTCAAGAAGCCAAATTCCTTGCAGAACTTCAATGCATATAGGATGGCTTTTATTTCTGCTTCATAAGCATAAGCCACACCTAGGGACAGCGAAAAATATCCCTTCACCTCACCATTCCAATCACGAAGTATTCCTCCTGCTCCTGCTATACCCGGTGATCCACGCGCTGCACCATCCACATTAAATATGAAAACCCCTTCCAACGGTGGCTGCCATTCCACAAACCGTTGCAGTTTAGGCCTCCTCACCAATCTGACATGTTCAAAATTCTGTGTAAAATCATACAAAGCATACACACACTCCCATCCCGAGGCTCTAATCCAGCAATAGATTCTTGTTACATGATCATCCCACACCTCTGCCACTCTTGTCTGTTTTGCTCTGAAGATAACATCATTACGGGCCATCCATACTGACCATAAGACAGCATAAGGCACCAATGGCCACAACTCAGAATCTGTCACTAACCGCAAACCCCCCCACTGTTGCAGCAACTCTATCAGCGTTCCTGGGACGCACCAAGAGTTTCCCTCTCGTGCAATGACCCTATTCCACAGCACCACTGTAAAAGCACAGTGTAAGAACAAATGTTGCACCGTTTCTTCCTCCATTCCACACAGGACACACACCCCTTCACCATCCACTTCCACTCCTCTTCTTCTTAAGCTTGCCATAACTGCAACCTTATCCCGCATCGCCTGCCACAAAAATTGGACAACTTTTGGAGGTATAATTCGAGGAGCATGTGGCGTCAATACCATTAACTCTTCTGCTCATAATTTCTCCTCCACTGCATGACAGTAAGTTTTGACAGCATAATTTCCATTCACATCTCCCACCCACACTATCTTATCTTCTCTTCCACTCGGCACCACTCCTTGAATTTGCTGCATAAATTGGTTCCACATATCCTCCTCCCATACAAACAACTGGCGTCTCAAAACAAAATGTCATCGCCATCCTTCCTCTGAAAACGATCCTGCCTCAGCCACCGAGATCTCTTTTGCTCGAGCAATGCCATGGAGTCGAGGGAACATCTCCTTCAAGGATAGAGTTGTAACCCACGCGTCTAGCCAGAACCTGATACGTGAGCCACTACCAACTACACACATACAGCGGTCTCGAAAGGTTCTACCCTCCACTGAATCCTCCATTAGCACCTGCAAAATATCAAAAACATAACGGGATGGATTTTTGATTTGGACCACCATATTATGCAGTAGCATAGCATCAGCATTAATTCCATATTTCTGGCACAACACATGTCGCCATAGGGCATGTCTTTCCACACCAAACCTCCAAGACCACTTCATTAGCATTCCTTTATTTCTCACCCTGAGCAAACCGAGGCCCAACCCACCAAACTCCTTCCCTCGACACACTTGATTCCATGCTACCCAGGCTATCCTCCTTCCACCCCCAGGTTTCCCCCATAAATATTTCCGCATCAGCTTTTCAATGGAAGCCACCACCCCCGACGACATCTTATATAAAGCCATATGATACACAGGAATGGCACTAGCTACTGCTTTTAACACCACCAGTCTACCAGCCAAAGTAATTGAGTTTGGTCCCCATGCTTCCAGTGCTAACCTTACCCTTTCTACAACCGGCTCCCAAAACCTTACCCTCCGTGGATTTCCCCCTATTACTGACCCCAAATATGGCAGTGGTAATGATCCCTCTGCCACCCCCAAACCATCCGCCAACCTCCTCACCATATCACTCCCGACGTTACACCCCACAAGGATTGTTTTTGAATAATTCAATTTTAATCCAGAACCCCATAAAATCCCTAGGAGCACGTCAAAAAGCTCTTCCATCTGGCCTTCATCAGCTTCACACACCACTAACGTATCATCGGCAAACTGAAGATGATTGAGACAAAGTTCTGGTCCAACACGAAAACCACAAGCATCCTCTCTTTGAGCCAGATTGTTCCACAAAATTGAAAGGCCCTGTACACACAAATTAAATAGCATTGGAGAAATTGGGTCTCCCTGCCTCAGCCCTTTTTCCATAGCAAAAAAATCTGTTGGAGATCCATTCACCAGTACCGCCAAAGTGGCCGTAGACACACAAGTATATATCCACCCTCTCCATCTCTCCCCAAACCCCATATCCTCCATCATATTCATCAAAAAATCCCATTCAATATTATCATAAGCCTTCGCGAAGTCCAGCTTCAACAAGAAACCACCCCTCCCCCCCCCCCATCATAGTATCTTCCACTTCATTTGCTATAAAAATGCAGTCAGCTATTTGCCTCCCTTTTGTGAATGAAAACTGATTCTGTGACAACAGTGAAGGCATCACTTTCTGTAGTCTTGCTGCAAGAACTTTCGCAATTAATTTATAAATGCTTCCGATTAGACTAATCGGTCTATAGTCATTAACCTCCACCGGAGAGTTCTTTTTTGGAATGAGAGCAATGAACCCTGCATTAAGCCCTTTTACTAATTTACCTTGGGCATAAAATTCCTGAAACATCTTCATGATATCCTCCTTCACCAATATCCAGAATTCCCGAAAGAAAGAAAAATTGAAACCATCAGGTCCAGGTGCTTTATTTCCATCACAAGACATCACCGCTGCCCATATTTCTTCATAAGAAAAATGTTCCTCCAAATTCCCAATTTCCTCCATCGTGAGCCTATTCATATTCATCCCAGCAAAGCTAATTCTTCCCCTCGGTCCAGACTTGAAGAAACTTTGAAAATGATTAAACACCTCCTCCTTGATGTGCCTCGGCTCCACACACACCTCCCCATTAACCTCTAGGCATTCCAATCTTTTTCGCGCCACCCTCACCTTACATGCTCTATGAAAGTAACGAGTATTTCTATCCCCCATCTTGAGCCACTGTAATCTTGATTTTTGCAGCCACATGTTCTCTTGTTTTCTATACTCACCTCATAGTTCATTCAAAGTCATCATCCTTTCCTTCCTCAAATCTTCTGTTACTCCACCTCTCTCCATTCTCTCCATAAGATCATGTAGTTTTTTCTCCAAGATCTCTATTTTTTCCGAGCCCCATGGTCCCCTCTTCCTGCTCCATTCTCGAATTTTTCCTCTCAAACCTTTCAGTTTCTGCATCAACACAAATCCAGACCAACCTACCACCACATTCGAAGTCCACCATTGATGTACCATGTCTTTGAAACCCTCTTCCATTAACCAGTAATTGTAAAAGGTAAATGGTTTTGGGCCAAAGTCCTTGGTGCCCCAATTCAGCACCACTGCTCGATGGTCAGATACCCCCCAATCCTGTGCTATTTGCATCACTCCATCAAAACCCAACAAAGCTTCCTCATTGATCAGCCACCTGTCAAGTCTGCTCCACAAGCCATTAGCCCTTGTACTCCCCCAAGTGTGATCTCCATTTTGCATTGGTAAGTCAATCAGAAAAAGATTTGCCACAAATTCTTTGAAAGTCTCATTCCCCACAGTATCCATCCCCATGCCTTGCCTTTCTCCATCATTTAAGATTGCGTTAAAATCACCCCCTATCACCACCCTGCCCTCCATCTCCTCCAAATCTTCTAATTCACGAAACATCCTCTCCCTTCCATCTGAGTCATGTGGTCCATAGACATTACCCACCACACATACCTCCTGGCTTCCTACCAATGCCAAAGTCACCAGCTAGTATCGTTCTCCTTGTTTCACTTGCTCACAAGTAAATTTGTCTTTCCGCCATAACGTCATCAACCCTCCAGCTGCATGTGTTGCTGGGATACAACATGCTTCTAAATTCTTTGTTCGCAACCACCCCCCCAGCAACTCCTCACGTCCTTCCTTTAATTTAGTCTCTTGCAGCAAAATAATATCAGGTCGAACTTTGTCAAGAGCCACCCGCACCGCCTTCCGCTTTTCCGCCCTCCCTAAACCCCTCACATTCCAGCTTACCCACACCCCTGTCATGATCTATTGCCGTAAACCTTGCTTAATTTGGTTTACTAGTCCTTGTAGAGCCACCTGTTAAAAGCTTCTTATAATTCTTTCATTCATGTACAATTGGAAGTATGCGTGGAATTTCTACATAATAGAATTTTGAAAGGAACAATGACAAGTTCAGGTCATATCTCACCCAACTAAAAGAACCATCTATTTACAAAACTGCATTATCTGTATAATTAATCAAACTTCGATTTTTGCATTTGTATAGGAATATATAGGGTTGGCCTTTGTCATCTATATCTTTTAATAACTAATCAAATTATCAGTATAATTTCACAAAAGCTTTTTATTTTAAAAGTGTGTAAACTAAACCTGTTTAAGAATACACATAGGATTATTATGTGCAAATTTGAATACTTTGTACATTTGTCTATGAGGTCATGTTTTATATGGCTTATTTGGATAGTTATGGTAGATCCCTCAATGTTTTGTGTTACGAGTAATATTTCATTTTCAGATTATGAGCAAGTGAGTTATTGAAATTAACAAAAAGTTAAAATGATGAATAAAGTCAATGATCCACTGGTTTCATGTCAATGACACTCAATAATAAGGGGGGAATCCCTATGTTGATTTCTCTCCTACCATTGATTGATTCTGTTAGAGTAAAGTATAAAACCATTCATGTTGGCCTTACCCAATAGCTTAAACTTTTGGGATAATTGGTTATTTGACGTGGTATTAGAGCCTCAATGACCAAGCGGTCTAGTATTCGATCCTATGTTGATTTCTCTCCTACCACTGATTGTTTCGGTTAGAGTATAATATAAAACCATTCATGTGGCCCTTACCTAGCAGCTTAAACTTTTGGGATAATTTATTTTACATGGTATTAGAGCCTCAATAACCAAGCGGTCTAGTGTTCAATTCTTGCCGCCCCCGATTCTTCAAATAATAAAAGAATTAAAAGCACATGGTAGGTAGGCCTGTGCATTCTCCACGCTTCAAGCTCAAACAGGCTCTTGCATGAGGGGGCCTGTTAGAGTATAATATAAAACCATTCATGTGGCCCTTACCCAACAGCTTATGCTTTTGGGATAATTGGTTGCTTTGACAGTTTTAAACATCTGAAAGAACTTTTTTTTTCGACAGCAAAAAGACTTTATTGATAGAATGAGAAGTGTATCATGAGAACAAACCTCTCATGAATAGAAACATCTGAAAGAACTTATACTATAGAATTTTAATCCATCTTAGTTCTTGTTCTCTCTTTTTTTCTTAACAGAAAGTCCTACTTTTACATTAACCAAATGGTAGCAGTGTTCACTTCAGCACTTGATTCCATATGAGCAGAGTAGGTTGAAGGGTTTGTTTTTTAAATCAAGCTATGACATAAAGATTTTTTTATTTATTTAGATCCAGATAAACATCTCTCTTGATGAATGATACTTTCTGCTGAAAAACCTCAAATGACTACTAACAAGAACCACAACAAATGCCTTTTCTCACTAAGTAGGATCGGCTACATGGATCAAATGATTCTCATAAATCATAATGTTCTCTAGTGACATTTTATTTAGAAATATAAATCATTCCGAAATAACTAATAGGTGTCAAAGTATTAAAATTGTAAAGTAGTTTATATTCAATCCGAGGTTAAAAATCATGCCTATTAGTCACCTAATGGCCACACTGTATATGTAAGTATCAGCTGGTTTCCTGCTTTGTTGCTTACTGAACTTATAATCAATCATCAACACTGTTGGGCCGATACAGATTACTTAGAAGTAGTGAATAAAATCTTTATACATATACTTGGCTTATGAGAATGATATGCTACAAGTCTAAACACTGAAGTTTGGTAATTAAACTGTAATTGGTCTGATTCCTAGCCGTGGTAAAAATAAATTGAATTATAGATTGCAATTGTGCTTTGACTATACACTCTAATGTATAAGATAATGATTGTCCCAAAGTTTCAGAATTACTTATCATCTTGACTGGTAAAATACAATAATAACCATGGTTTAGGTATGAATACCCATGCTTATCTAAAACCATGCCATAACCTCCATTCTCCTATCTATTCATGTCACTTTATCTCACCATATATATGTGGTTGAATAGATCCACCTCAATGACAACGCATGTTTGAGTTGCATTTTTCTCATTACAGATAGTGCATCCAGCAGATCTATGTTTCAAACTACCAGACAATGTGAGCTTGGAGGAGGGAGCAATGTGTGAACCCTTAAGCGTTGGTGTTCATGCTTGTAGGCGAGCTAATATTGGACCAGAAACAAATGTGTTGATCATGGGAGCAGGACCCATTGGACTTGTTACAATGCTTGCAGCTCGGGCTTTTGGGGCGCCTAGGATAGTCATTGTGGACGTGGATGACCATCGTTTATCCGTTGCAAAAACTCTCGGTGCAGATGATATTTTCAAAGCTTCAACCAACATTCAGGTATATTGAATCCCTGGTTTACCAAAGTCTGTCATATTTTATTCTTTAACATTAATATATCAGACAATCCCTTTGTGCTGTATGTCATGTGTCTGTTGATGCTGGACCAGTCCATAAACAATGATTGTAAAGAAAATGAATGAAATTTTTATTTTAGCTTAGTGCTGTCAAAGTTAGGTTTGTGATTGTCAGTGTTGTCAAATAGCGGATTTCGCGGCTCTATAGCACTATAGCGTGGCACTCTCTGTGCTCACCGCTATCCACCATTTTCCACTCTGAGGGCTTGAGTGACATAGCAGATTTTTTGTTTTCCACGATTGACAACACACTGGTGATTGTCAAAACTGAGAGTTTTCTAGCTTTCTGTTGCTGTTTTCATTTTTACCTGTATGTTCAGGGGATGCCTATTTGTTTACATTGTTAGTTGCTCTTTTCCTCAAAAGTTCTACTGTTTCATTGCAACTTGTTATTTTCTCTCTTTGGAAGTAAGGTTTTTTAGTACTTGGTTTCTGTAATCATTTTTTGGAAGATTGCAATTCAATTATGTTTGTGTGTGACAAATTTAAGCATTTATAGGGTGTTTCTATGAAGACCAGTTTAACCAAACTTTACTGTTTTCCAGGATGTTGCTGAAGAAGTCAAGCAGATACATAAGGTTATGGGAACTGGTATAGATGTTACCTTTGATTGTGCTGGTTTTGACAAAACCATGTCTACAGCACTGACTGCTACTAAGCCAGGTGGCAGAGTTTGCCTTGTGGGAATGGGTCATTCTGAAATGACTGTCCCACTCACCCCAGCTGCTGCAAGGTATGAAACTTGGTTGCATTTTTGGAAATCTTTTAAGTGATTTTAAATTCTAAAGCTATAGTCAATTCTGGGGAGAAGCTTTTATGAATAGGTTTTAGATTTCATAATTGATTCTGAGAAGCTGATCCAAACATGCTATTAGTGTGTGTTTGTACTGCGGTTCTTATAAATATGTAAGCACACTTTCCCTTCCACAGACCTCACATTCTCCTTTCACACTATTAGTCATAGACAGAACCACATAATGCCCCAAAAATGGGGCAGTCACCTTTTTCCCCAAAGAGAAAAATCATCCTTTATAGAATAGTATTTACCCCCACATTGTTGATTTTGCTTAATATGTTAAATTTTCACCCCCTTCCTATTTTTTTTTTCTGATTCTGCCCTTAGACTAAGTCTAAGAGTATGTCTGGAACCGCTTATAGACTCACTCATATGCCCCCCCCCCCCCCCTAGATTTCTAGTCTTGCAAACTTCACACTTCGTATATCCAACCCTGGAAGTGAGGGGTGAGTGTTGAGAAGGGGAGAGCAATCCGAACCCCTAAGCTAGCTTTTTGGTTAGAGTTAGGTCTAACCTGAATTATAAAAGGAGGATATGCACAATAAATTGAAGCTTATATTTAAAGCTTCTAGTGTGATGTGCTTTGAATTCTCTGCATTAAGCGGTTAAGCCAAACCAAACATATAGCAGGTATGTATGAATAGGTAAGCAACATCCTGGCAATGGAAGAATGAAGAATTGAACTCTAGGAGGACCAATATTCAATTAAAAATATAAAATAGAAGCTAATATGTGTTAAAGATAAAATTTACACATTATATATTCATTCAAGTTTACTAGGCACTTCATATCATGGAGTAATTTTAAATGAATGCATGCCATGAGTTATTTTACTTTTGGCATGCCTTAAAATTTTCTTCATTTTAAGATTGATGGCTTGTTGTTATGCATGATACAGGGAAGTTGATGTGATTGGCATTTTCCGCTATAAGAACACATGGCCTCTTTGCCTTGAGTTTCTGAGGAGTGGCAAAATCGATGTGAAACCCCTTATAACTCATAGGTTTGGGTTCTCTCAGAAGGAAGTGGAAGAAGCCTTTGAAACTAGTGCTCGTGGTGGTAATGCCATTAAGGTCATGTTCAATATTTAGATGCTGGACTTCGACTTGTTGAGGGTGGGAAAAGTATATGTATACCTGCATGCTCATGCTCATGCTCATGCCCATACACTTGTTAATATACCCTTGTATTTTTATAAGTTGGGTTGTGAGTGAAGTGGTTTCAGTAAGAACTAATAAAAAATAAAAAGTTGTCGACAGGAACTGCAGAGTCTATAAGATCTATTGCTCATTTTGGTGAAAGCTTTGTTTTTTTTAAATAAATTCTTCCTGGAAAACTAAGTAGCCAGATAAAATTAGGAGTTTAATTGATATGTTGCCAGTGTAGTATCCACTAAGATTTCAGTTTTGTATTACATCATGCACTAATTTATTAAAATAATGCTAATTAAATTTTTAAAAAACCAGCCACCTTGTGTGTCTGTTGAGCCCACGACCCATCCATCACCAAACAGATTCTTCACCGCCAATGGGCAACAACCATCACCAAGCCTTATTTCCCTTTAGCACGGTGGCCACCACCCCAAAACGCAAAACCCCAATAACACCACAGTGCCTCAAAATTAATGTTGTGGCCTGATCCTCGGAGGATCCAGCAAACCCCCACCTCGCACCACCAATCACAGTGCCCCTTCGCCGTTGATGATTAGTCTTTGAAAAATTAAAGACCTTAAGAAGATATCTTTCTTTATTTTCAATTATTTATGTTAGGAACTATGAAATTGATCTTTTTTATTTTTTCTGTACAAATAAAAAAGTGAAAGTTAATATTTTTGTAACTGAGAAGTAAATGAAAAATAATATCAAAATAATTTTTCAAACTTATCGGCCTTTAGTTTAATCATGAATGTGTACTTTTGGTTTAATCATGTATGTTGGTCACATTGGTGTTTATGGGATTATCTTTGCCATACTATTTCTACTGTTGTTTGCTACCAAATCCATTCTTTTCACACAAAAAAAAAATGTAACTCAAACCATATTTGGATTAACTTCTTTAGTCGAGAGTGTTAACTAAATTATATGATCAAACATGTTGGATTGGTTAGTGAAGATAGGACTATTTTTCATATCCTCAAAAAAAAAATGGCGGCGTCTCAGATTTTTCTTTCGCTCGCTCTTCTTTTAGAAAACATTGAATCTATAAAAGTCTTTAATCGAAGCTTGAACACCAATCTAAGACCCCTCCTCCACTACTAGAGATGTACACGCCCATAAAGCAAAAATTCAATCTAGTTAAATTGGACTTGATAAATAGCTCAAGTGGTACAAGAGCTGCAAGATATCCTTGACAAGCAGGGTTAGAAACTGCACTTGGAAAATTTACCCTTCCCCCATCCCCTAACCCCCTGAAAAAGCAATTTCAACTTGCATGTGACATTTTGTGAAGTTTGTGTCTATCTCCTTAATATGTATCAAATATATGTAACCCTTCAAATATTTATGTAAAAAGAGATGTACACAATGTTCCACATGACGTTATCATACCACATGACATTATCATATGACATGAGGATCCAAATTCATTTCAGGAAATTTTCCATTTCCATTCTTTCTATTCCTTTTGTATTCAAAAGCCCGACCGTGGCCCCACCTATCAAATCTCAATAAGCCATCCAATTCCTCAAATAAAAAAGTGATATCCAATTGTTGTCATATATCTAGAGATGACCAATTGACCACAGCCATAGGAGAGACTACAGAGTTCGAGTCTGTTTAATGTCAAGTAAAGCCTATGCTTATCACTAAAAAGACATGTTGATAGGGTCAGGTGTTTTATGGCCAATCACAAAGGACCATAATTTCACGGATAAATTATTGCATAAACATGCTAGACAGTTAGAAATTTCTAGCACAAGGGAACTAAATAAACAAATTGTGGCCTTCAAAGTTCAAAATGTGGAAATCATTTTGAAGAGAAAATGCTATCTGAGCCTTGTGCAGAAACAGAAGGCATTAAAAAAACAAAATAAGAGTGATCCACTGAGTTCATAATACAAGACATGAAAAAAAAAAAGAGAACACAATACATGAAATATAAGACCTCTCCCAGTTTCTTGTAAATGCCAAGTAACGAACACTTATTCAGTGTTCATATATACGCATTGGTCGGTGTTTGTTGAGCAATTAATGCTAAATAATGTGATTTTCCATAATGTTACAGACTCAATAGGCACGCCTACTTGAGCAAGCTTTGTGCCAAGGGTGGTAACCCTCTTAACACTAAAGCCAGAGCTCACATCCTAAACAAAAGACTACCTTCCGCAAAAACATAAATTACACACTCCATTTCCCTCACTTTTTGATCACTTCCCAATCCCCAACACATCATATGGTGAATTCCCTTCTTGCAGCTAAAAAATTACAAAAAGGAGGACCACAACAACTGCTCAAACAATCAATGGAAACACATTATTTATTCTAAGTGTCCCTTTATTGGAGTGCTGCAGTTGGATCCGTTATCCAATTCCACACTTTAACTTGACCAGTTCCATCGCCAGTGAAGAATATGCCACTAGGACCTGTCTGAATTGCTCGTACCTCTTGTTTTGTGAATATCTTACCTCTCTCTGCAAATCTGAACAAGAAATGGACCAAATAATCAAGAATGAGTTCGAGTGTGGGGTGCCATGCAATTCAACAAGCAACATCATAACTAAAGTTGAGTTGTGAAGTTAGGAACACAATATTTAGGAACAATGTGGACTTTCTACGTAAAAGAATAATTATTACAATTTATCTTTTAACGCAAAGAGAGAACAAAGACACTCTCCAGACATAGGAGAAAATAGAGCGTAACTCTCTTAATTTCATGTTGACTTCTCAGAGGGCCAAAGGTATATTCACACCTTTTATATGCTACAAGTGGAATTAAAAACTTCTCAAGCAATAAACCAGGCTAGTTTGTAACACTAAACAAATGAAACATGCAGATTTTCTGGCATAAAAGGTTGAGCTCTCTTCTTGAGTTACACAGACACACACCAAATGGGAGTATGGAAAGGAAGTCAATTACTTACGATGGAAGATCATAGAGCCGCACAGTGTTATCATTGCAAGAGCAAAGCAATATGGGCTTGCCTTGTGAATCATGCATCCCACAGAGGGTAACTATGCCCTACAACAAGTCACAGCATTATCAGAAATCATGAAAGCCACGTCACACTATAACAGAAGTAGAAGAAAAGAATAACTCTAAATACTCCCTTCGTCCCTAATTATAAGACCCTTTAGAGATATACTTGGTGTCCCTTTATATAAGACCCCTTACTAGATACGAGAAATATTTATTATCATTTTCCAAGTATACCCCTTGTATTATTATACTTTCGTAATTTTAAAATTTTGATTAGCAGTTTAGCACTAATAATTGATGTGTTTCCACACTTCGATAGGTTAATTAAGGGTAAATGTAGAATATTGTATACACTTTTTTAAAACCAATACATCAACTAACCTCATTACATGTTTTTTTAATAAGCATACTTGTCTTTCAGAGAACCTTATAATTAAGGACGAAAGGAGTTGTATTTAAATAATGTATATCAATGTAACAACAACACTGCCATGTATTTGGAGGACTTCTTAAGCTCCACTACAATTAATTCACTCTTATCTCATTAACCAAAATTATTTTCCTTATCACAAAATATTAACCTGGTAAAACATTTAGAATATTATGAATCACCAAAGACTCAAATATATATAAACATTTCTGATCAATTCCTATCTGGATGAATGTCAAAATTGCGCATTTTTCTAAGCCATTTACATCAAGTGGTGATAGGAGTTCAGGATAGTTGCTGGAAGTGTTCAAAAGGAATTATTCCCTACAGTTACGAAATATCAACATTTTGACAAGCAACAACATATACAAGACCAACTATCCAGGGGGGGGGGGGGGGATGAATACATACATGTTCTTCATTGTGGCTATATGTCTCCTCCAAGTTACCACTTTCCGTAGCAACCCATATCTGCAGAAATCAAAAGAATCAAGCCAAAAAATAAAAAATTACAAACAAATCCTATCAGCAAAAAAGTGTGAAACCAACCTTTACTGTTTTATCCAATGAACAAGATAAAAGGAACTGATCCCAGCAAAGAACAGACATCACAACAGATGTGTGCTCTGTTAGTGTCTGTAGACACTGCAAGGTTTCAAGGTTCCAGACCTAAAAAGACAAAAACAAATTGGATGAATCAAATCAACAAACCAAAACCTATCATTTGTATTACATTGGTTAGAAAGAATTTAATGGAAAATGGATCGGATGTTTATCACAGAGAGTTTGGGTGAACTTACTCTTATTGTATTGTCCATAGAACCAGAGTAAAGTCTATTAGCTCCAACAAATAATGAAACAACTCCACGGGAATGTCCTTTAAGTGATGCAGCAGGCTCAAAGCAGTTGGTAACCACATTAAACTTCCAAACCAATATAGATCCGTCCTGCATGATAAGTATTTCACTTGAGATTAAAAATTATGGTACTCTAAACTCAAATATAGCATACTTATTGAGTTATTGTTGTGCATTCTGTTTTCATGTTTTACAGTAAAAAAGGCTTGAAAACATGTTTCAATTAGTTTCAATAAAATACTTTCCCAGATCCTAGGAGCACGAACACAAGAGAGCAAAGAGGTTAAAAGGCTTAACCAAGTTGCCCTAGGAGTTAGTTCTTAGTGCTTCTATAAGGCACCGCCAATCCTTCACATGTTAAGTGTGAGCAAGTTTGTCACACTTGGGAGTCTATGCAAAACTCATGGAGCTTACACATTATCTAATCTAATATTAAAAAAACAAAAAAAACTATCAGTGTATAAAAGATCGAAATAATTTAAAATAAGTTGCTGGAGCCACCAAGTTAAGACATTTTGTAAAGGGGGCATAGAACAACCAATAAACCAATAATAAAACACAACCAAAGAGAACACAAAACAGAACATGGAATACTAATGAACCAGAACACAACCAGAAAATCTCACTGAGCTTTGATTAGGCAAGCAACAGAAAATGGACGAGAAGAAACTGATGAGCAACAAATGAAGGACAAAGTTCGATCATTTTGCAGAAAAAGCAAATCAAATACAGTAGTAAAGCCTCAATAAGGTTTGGAACCATCAGTGCAGCAACGGAATATCAAAGCTACGCTCAATCAGTTTGCAGATAGAAGCAGCAAGGACAAGATGAAAGCAAAGGACAAGCAATAAAAAAGGAAAAAAAAGGTGACAGCAACATAACTACGAACCAAATGACTCAGAATGACACGTCACTATTGAGTCCTAGCCCTGGCATTCCATGCATATAACACTGCATTTTGGGCAGAACTAAGATTTCCCAGCAGACTCACCGGCTCCTTCATAAAATCAAGAGTTCACGCAAGATTGACCAATTCTACACTAGTCTAGCGCAAGTGGAAACGAGTTTTAAAGCAAGATAATCCAATTTCTCTACGTGGTTGTGGAATCATAAACTTGCAAGATTTTTTTAGTTGACTCAAGAGTTTCGCAACAATGAATGTGAGACTTGAGGTATAAGTATAACTGTCCCCCCCCCCAACCCCAACGCAAATTCCTTTGTTAGATCCAATCAACAGCAAATGGCCCAAGGGGAATATCCCACATATCCAGCTGGTGATTGCTTCTAGGCCAATCATATGGCTTAAAAGTCTAAACTGAGTTGTTTTATTGACTAATAGTCAGTGCCTATAGAGCATCGTCCAATCCTTGTCCTGAGGAAGGGGATTTAAAACAAATTTACCTTAGCTTCCTTTACTTCAAAAGTTTTTAAAC
The DNA here is from genome assembly GCF_012489685.1 of Lotus japonicus. Taxonomy (NCBI): domain Eukaryota; kingdom Viridiplantae; phylum Streptophyta; class Magnoliopsida; order Fabales; family Fabaceae; genus Lotus; species Lotus japonicus. The sequence goes on along the minus strand of NC_080042.1, from coordinate 54,340,619 downwards.
TAAGGGCATTTTTGTCTAACGAAATATTTCCCCTCCATATCCCCTCACTTCTGGAGGGGAGACAAAAATTGAGTCATGAGGGGGTTTTGCCCCCCCAAATTCCCATCCTCCACTAAAAATTGAACCAAACAAGATAACTTTAAAAAAATCCAAACCCTCCCCCCTTCCCTCCATTCCCCTCCCACCGAAAGGTGAACCCTAAAATCTTCTTCAGGAGCTAGGGAGGTGAAGTGATCCCTAATTCCCTATATGTTAGATTCTCCTTCTAAAATTTTCTGTGAAAAACTTGCACCAGTAAAATTGTATCCATAATTGGGCATTCTGCAAAAATCTAAATTGTTTCTTCATGAATGTCTGAGTTTCTGTCTCTGCATTCCTAATCAGCCTCACAATTAATCTCAATATAATCATCGCAAATTAATTTGTGGACATTCAGTAGATGAAAATGCGTATAAAAGAAAATGACAATGCACTTTCCAATTTCATCCAACAGGCCTTAAGCACCAACAATGTAGTACAAAACCAGGATTACTGCATCAAGATAAAACAAATACATAATCAATGGAAAAGAATGGATTTACCTGCGTACCAGCAAAGAGCAAATCATTAGTCACAACAAGTGCATAAACTTGCCCAACCGGGCCATCTAAACTTAGCTCCATTGAATTTTGTGAGTTCCAGGCCTGAAACACCAATGTCATCAACCAAACAGGATATCAGTCATGATGATATGAATGGCAGAAAGAAATATCTCAAAAAACCTTCACTAAAGTAGAGTTGACGTACTTATTATAAAAACTGACAGAATATAAAATGAGAGGAAACAAATCAAATATCTATTTGTGCTCATCATTACCTTAACAAAATTGGGTATGCCAACAAAAACCCAGGGACCTTCACTGATCATACAACCTACTTCACCACCAAGAGTGATCACAGCTATACACTGCATAGGATAATAGACAAACAAAATCAAAATCAAACTTACTTTCTTTTCTCTGGCCCCCAAAGGAAACTAGGAAAAAAATAAAAATATATATTGTTCACTACTGGTTTGAAAACACAATAGAGAGAAAGGAAATGTGATATTAATTAAAATTAAAATGATTTTAAAGAACGCTACAAATAGATTCCTACGTTTAAAAATCATAATTTTTAATAATTTGATCAGGAACCTCAATAACAAAATGGCAAATACAAAATCCAAAGTTCAGGGTAAAAAAAAGTAATCCTTCTGCATATACAAATTCATGAAGCTTAACATTCTAAAAAGAGGTGTCCGTGTATTAAAAAATTGAAACAAAAACTGCAACTAGTCACCAGAACAGAACGAAAAACAAATAGTAACAACCTTTCCAGACTGACAGTCCCAAATCCTTACGGTCTCATCCGTACTTCCAGTATAAAGCTTATCAGAACCAGACGGCATGGCAATGCCACTCACAACCTGTTCATTCAACAAAACCACAACTCATCCCATCAACTCCTAATTACCCAAAAATACACTCAACATAAAGTACTAAGTTAAAGAATCAGAAATCAAAAGTACTAACTGAAAAAGTACTGCATTTAATACATCAAACAATAATTCATTAGGTTTCCCTTAATATCACACTTGAAAGTGAATCATATACAATCCCAGCAAAATATCCAAAACATAAAATATAGTAAATTAAGATTATAAATTAGTGTCTTTGTATCATAAAATTCAATGATAAACCATTCTGCCATGCACAGGTTTCACTGTAAGCAAAGTCTACAGGTTAAAGTGTACCATATACAAAAATGCACTCAATATAAAGTACAAGTTAAAGAATCAGAAATCGATAGTATTCATTGAAGAAGTGCTGCATTTAATACATAAAAATATAATTCATCGGCGTTTGCCTTAATATATCACACTTCAAAGTGAACCATATACAAGACATTGCAACATATCCAAAACATAAAATATAGTAATTATTACAAAGAAGTGTCTTTATATCATAAAATTCAATGATAAACCATTCTGCCATTGCATAGTTTTCACTGTAAGCAAAGTCTGCAGGAAACTAATTTCTGTTCTTACCTTGGTATGCCCATCAAGCTGTGTCAACAAAGAAAACCCATCACCTAAACTCCAAGAGTGAAGGAACTTACACCTCTCTCCATAACTACAGCTCCCTTGAGCCCAATAATTACAAACTTTATCAGCCTTGACAACCACTCCCCTCCCACCACCAACTCCCCCTCCACGTCCAGCACCACCACGTCCGCCGCCGCGGCCACCACCAGGACCCCAGGTACTAAAATTCTGGCTCCG